>NC_069502.1:802831474-803066474 GCF_027579735.1 Bombina bombina | reverse complement strand
ACCGCATACACCCAGCGTGAATCTTCCACCGACCACGTCAAAACTGGTTGACGGACTGAGAAGTTACAAACTTGGCGCTCCATATAACGCTGGGTGGTTCAGAAAGTTAGGAATAGGTTAAATTGGCTGATAATGTCGTAACCTCTTATATGTATGCCAATCATCTAGATATATCTCCTTTTGTGTATCGAGCATTCCCTAGCATGAGACACATGTAAGGTTAGAAATATATAAAGCACTCACAGCTCTGAGTACATCTATTACAGGGCTCTACACTATTATGGAATGTATGTTAACGTTAAAGGGGGTTAAACCCCCCTCTACATGCTACGTTGTTAGGTTGTGTGCCTATAATGACCCATACCATCCCAATCTAGACACAGACTCATAAATTATCTTAAGTTATACCTAATGTTTTTCTCCATGTATATGTACATTCAGGTTTAACAGTTTTGTACTGACCAAGCTTTGTTTTACCTTTGAAAACTTTTCTTTTTTCTTCAAGGTTTGTTAATTGGGTTAAGCATTTATGATAATTCTGCAGCTTATGTGTCCTACAGACTAGACATGTTTTATTTTTTCATTTCCTCTATTATAAATACCCCTGCAGTGACTAAACCTACAGACCTAGGCAAATTACCAGGTCCCTTATTCAGCCCCTCTTAGAGAGGGATCCACCCCTTCCATGGGTTGCTAAGTTTGTGTATAGTTGCATCCCTCTCCCTCCTGTGTTCTAAATACTTACGCAGTAATGTTCTATTTTATCACCAACCATAGATATTATTTGCTGATTTCTGCTTTAGCTGAAAGTTGTTATAATACATTAAAGGTTACTTAGCTTGACTGATACAGTTTGGCCCTCAGAAGGTGGAATACATTCCTTCATCAATTATATACTCCTTTGTGAAGCCTTAACTGTAGACCCCATATGGAGACATATGATGTATTATGAGCAAGCTTTATTACCCACTTGTATGCACATAAATATGTTCACCTATATTCTGGATACCCCTAATGGGCTAAACATTTCTGTCCTTATAGGGGTTGTATTTGACTTTTATTGAGCCTATAGACTGATAGCTGCGTAATTTGCTAATCTCCTAATATGCCCATCGCACTACAGTGTATATAATCTCACTTTAGTATCTATTTAACAGAAGAGGAAACCAATCCATACTTATTTATATTATAAGCTCCACCGCATTGCTTAGAAGGCTCCGCCCCTCCATTTCCCCCTCTTTTATCTGAGCGGCTTTTTGCCCGCTGATATCCCCTTCCCTCCTATATATGTCGGCCCAAGAGTGGCCAACACACATGCTAACTCTCCACAGACTGATACCCTGACTCAGATATGTTATGAAACGTTTTCTATTATGTCGTGGAGATCACTTGCCAGTAATATAATATAAAATGAAGTTCTATTTCATTTCACCTGCACTTTTGTCTAGCACCATGTTAAAATATGAATATACGTTACTCTCTTATTATATGTCAATACTGTTTAGTCACCAACTTTAGATTATAGACAATGTAAGACTCTCTTTGATGTAATATTGTCCTAAAGGTGAATCTTGTTTGTTAATACATATTTCAACTTCAATAAAAAATTTATTTACAAAAAAAATAATAATAATAAAATGATGATGTGTTGTGTAATATTACTACATAATAATGTGTGAGATAACTGCACTTAAAACCATTTACCATAAAACTCATTTTATTGTTTATTAGAACTAACAGGTCACAGTAATGAAAATCTAGATACAGGATCACATGGGGACCTTGTACAGAATATTCAGCCATCAGATGTATCTGCAAGTGAGTGATCTATGGTATAAGCTTCACAGTTTGAAAACTCAGATGCTGAAATGATTTAACCCTATTAATTACTATCGCCTAGATTACGAGTCTTGCGTTAGCCTTAAAAAGCAGCGCTGAGGGGTCCCAACGCTGCTTTTTAACGCCCGCTGGTATTACGAGTCAGGCAGGTACAGGTGTACCGCTAACTTACCGCAAATCCCCTTATGTCAGTTGCGTATTCTATCTTTTCAATGGGATTTTCCTAACGCCAGTATTACGATTGCTTGAAAAAGTGAGCGGTAGACCCTCTCCTGTCCAGACTCCTACCGCATTTAAAAGTCAGTAGTTAAGAGTTTTATGGGCTAACGCCGTAACATTAAACTCTTTACTAAAGGGCTACAAAGTACACTAACACCCATAAACTACCTATTAACCCATAAACCGAGGCCACCCCCCACATCGGAAACACTTAAATAAATATATTAACCCCTAATCTGCGGACCGGGATCGCCGCCACTTTAATAAATTTATTAACCCCTAAACCGCCGCCCTCCCGCCTCGCAAACACTAGTTAAATTTTATTAACCCCTAATCTGTCGTCCCTAACATCGCCGACACCTATCTACATTTATTAACCCCTAATCTGCCGCCCCCAACGTCGCCGCTACTATATTAAATTTATTAACCCCTAAACCTAAGTCTAACCCCCCCCCCCCAACTTAAATATAATTTAAAAAACACAAAATAAAATTACTACAATTAAATTATTCCTATTTAAAACTAAATACTTACCGATAAAAATAAACCCTAAGCTAGCTACAATATAACTAATAGTTACATTGTAGCAAGCTTAGGATTTATATTTATTTTACAGGCAACTTTGTATTTATTTTAACTAGGTAGAATAGTTATTTAATAACTTCCTAGTTAAAATAAGTACAAATGTACCTGTAAAATAAATCCTAACCTAAATTACAATTACACCTAACACTACACTATCATTAAATTAATTAAATAAATTACCTACAATTAAATACAATTAAATAAACTAAAGTACAAAAACAAACAAACACTAAATTACAGAAAATAAAAAAAGAATTACAATTTTTTTAAACTAATTACACCTAATCTAATCCCCCTAATAAAATAAAAAAGCCCCCCAAAATAATAAAATTCCCTACTCTATACTAAATTACAAATATCCCTTAAAAGGGCTTTTTGCGGGGCATTGCCCCAAAGTAATCTGCTCTTTTACCTGTAAAAAAAAAATACAATACCCCCTCCCCCAACATTAAAACCCACCACCCACACACCCAACCCTACTCTAAAACCCACCCAATCCACCCTTAATAAAACACTACCCCCTTGAAGATCACCCTACCAGCCGGGCACAAGTGGACGTCCAGAGGGGCAGAAGTCTTCATCCAATCCGGCCAGAAGAGGACCTCCAGACCGACAGAAGGCTTCATCCAGGCGGCATCTTCTATCGTCTTTCATTTGGAGCGGAGCAGGTCCATCTTGAAGACATCCGACTCGGAGCATCCTCTTCCATCCGACGGCAACTGAAGAATAAAGGTTCCTTTAAGTGACGTCATCCAAGATGGCGTCCCTTCAATTCCGATCGGAATTAAGGTAGGAAAAATCCTATTGGCTGATGTAATAAGCCAGTAGGATTGAAGTTCAATTCTATTGGCTGATCCAATCAGCCAATAGGATTGAGCTCGCGTTCTATTGGCTGTTCCAATCAGCCAATAGAATGCAAGCTCAATTCTCAAGTTGTACTTATTTTCTACTAGGAAGTTATTAAATAGTTAATAACTATTTAATAACTATTCTACCTAGTTAAAATAAATACAAAGTTGCCTGTAAAATAAATATAAATCCTAAGATAGCTACAATGTAACTATTAGTTATATTGTAGCTATCTTAGGGTTTATTTTATAGGTAAGTATTTAGTTTTAAATAGGAATAATTTAATTTATTATAGTAAATTTATTTAGATGTATTTAAATTATATTTAAGTTAGGGGGGTGGGTTAGGGTTAGACTTAGGTTTAGGGATTAAGGAATTTATTATTGTGGCGGCGACGTTGGCGGCGGCAGATTAGGGGTTAATAAATTTAATATAGTTGCGGCAACGTTGGGGGGGGCATATTAGGGGTTAATAAATATAATGTAGGGTTTGGCAATGTTGGGGGCAGTAGATTAGGGGTTCATAGGGATAATGTAGGTGGCGGCGGTGTCCGGAGCGGCAGATTAGGGGTTAATAATATAATGTAGGTGGCAACTAAGTCGGGGGCGTCAGATTAGGGGTTAATAAGTGTAAGATTAGGGGTGTTTAGACTCGGGGTTCATGTTAGGGTGTTAGGTGCAGACATGACTTTTATTTCCTCATAGGAAACAATGGGGCTGCGTTAGGAGCTGAACGCTGCTTTTTTGCAGGTGTTTTTTTTTCAGCCAGCTCAGCCCCATTGTTTCCTATGGGGAAATTGTGCACGAGCACGTTTTGCCAGCTTACCGCTACCGTAAGCAGCGCTGGTATTACAGTGAGATGTGGAGCTAAATTTTGCTCAACGCTCAGTTTTCTGAGGCTAACGCCGGCTTGAAGAAAACTCGTAATACCAGCGTTGGCTTAAGTGAGCGGTGAGAAAAAAAGGCTTGTTAGCACTGCACAGCCTTACCGACAAAAACTCGTAATCTAGCCGTATGTAAATAATGAGCTTCAGTACAGACAGGTTGCAATGATAAAATCTATTTGGTGCACAAACATACTGTGTCTTCCTTTCTTTCTCACCTTCTATTTTATGCAAATACCTCGTACACACATACTCTTTTCTTTCTCACCGACTGCTTTATGTGAATAGTACATACACATGCCCTCTCTTCTCTCTCTCACCCTCTGCTTTATGTGAATAGTACACACACATGCCCTCTCTTCCCCTCTGCTTTATGTAAATAGTACATACACATGCCCTCTCTTCTCTCTCACCATCTGCTTTATGGGAATAGTACACACATGCCCTCTCTTCTCTCTCTCACCCTCTGCTTTATGTGAATAGTACATACACATGCCCTCTCTTCTCTCTCACCCTCTGCTTTATGTGAATAGTACATACACATGCCCTCTCTTCTCTCTCACCATCTGCTTTATGTGAATAGTACATACACATGCCCTCTCTTCTCTCTCTCTCACCCTCTACATATAAATAGTACATACACATGCCCTCTCTTCTCTCTCACCATCTGCTTTATGGGAATAGTACACACATGCCCTCTCTTCTCTCTCTCACCCTCTGCTTTATGTGAATAGTACATACACATGCCCTCTCTTCTCTCTCACCATCTGCTTTATGTGAATAGTACATACACATGCCCTCTCTTCTCTCTCACCATCTGCTTTATGTGAATAGTACATACACATGCCCTCTCTTCTCTCTCACCATCTGCTTTTTGTGAATAGTACACACACATGCCCTCTCTTCTCTCTCCCCTTCTGCTTTATGTGAATAGTACACACACATGCCCTCTCTTCTCTCTCACCTTCTGCTTTATGTGAATAGTACATACACATGCCGTCTCTTCTCTCTCACCCTCTGCTTTATGTGAATAGTAAACACATGCCCTCTCTTCTCTCTCACCTTATGCTTTATGTGAATATTACACACACATGCCCTCTCTTCTCTCTCACTCTCTGCTTTATGTGAATAGTAAACACACATGCTCACCCTTTGGTTTATGTGAATAGTACATACACATGCCCTCTATTATTTCTCACCCTCTGCTTTATGTGAATAGTACACACATGCCCTCTCTTCTCTCTCACCTTCTGCTTTATGTGAATATTACACACACATGCCCTCTCTTCTCTCTCACCCTCTGCTTTATGTGAATAGTATGCACACATGCCCTTTCTTCTCTCTCACCCTTTGCTTTATGTGAATAGTACACACATATGCCCTTTCTTCTCTCTCACCCTTTGCTTTATGTGAATAGTACACACATATGCCCTCTCTTCTCTCTCACCCTTTGCTTTATGTGAATAGTACACACATGTGCCCTCTCTTCTCTCTCACCCTTTGCTTTATGTGAATAGTACACACACATGCCCTCTCTTCTCTCTCACCCTTTGCTTTATGTGAATAGTACACACACATGCCCTCTCTTCTCTCTCACCCTTTGCTTTATGTGAATAGTACACACACATGCCCTCTCTTCTCTCTCACCTTTTGCTTTATGTGAATAGTAATATAGAAAGAGGGAGCGCCAGCAATAGGCAAAAGTATCAGAATAATGTTAAAATATTAAAATATATTTATTACATTCAAATAATCTAGGGTACCCTATGTACATATAACAATTTGATTGAAAACAATTAAAACATTACCCTAGTTTTTGTGAATGTAATAAATGTATTTTAATATTATTCTGATACTTTAGCCTATAGCTGGTGCTCGCTCTTTCTATATTAATATTCATTTTTTTTAGTTTTTAGGGGTCTCACTTTGGGAGCTTGTATCTGTTTGGATGTTGGCGCTGTATATGCACTTTTAAACACTATAGTCTTTTATGTGAATAGTAAACACACATGCCCTCTCTTCTCTCTCACCTTCTGCTTTATGTGAATAGTACATACACATGCCGTCTCTTCTCTCTCACCCTCTGCTTTATGTGAATAGTAAACACACATGCTCACCCTTTGGTTTATGTGAATAGTACATACACATGCCCTCTATTATTTCTCACCCTCTGCTTTATGTGAATAGTACACACATGCCCTCTCTTCTCTCTCACCTTCTGCTTTATGTGAATATTACACACACATGCCCTCTCTTCTCTCTCACTCTCTGCTTTATGTGAATAGTAAACACACATGCTCACCCTTTGCTTTATGTGAATAGTACATACATGCCCTCTCTTCTCTCTCACCCTCTGCTTTATGTGAATAGTAAACACACATGCTCACCCTTTGCTTTATGTGAATAGTACACACATGCCCTCTCTTCTCTCTCACTCTCTGCTTTATGTGAATAGTACACACATATGCCCTCTCTTCTCTCTCACCCTTTGCTTTATGTGAATAGTACACACATGCCCTCTCTTCTTTCTCACCCTTTGCTTTATGTGAATAGTACACACACATGCCCTCTCTTCTCTCTCACTCTCTACTTTATGTAAATAGTACACACACATGCCCTCTATTCTTTCTCACCCTCTGCTTTATGTGAATAGTACATACACATTCTCTCTCTTCTCTCTCACCCTCTGCTTTATGTGAATAGTACACACACATGCCCTCTATTCTTTCTCACCCTTTGCTTTATGTGAATAGTACATACACATGCCCTCTATTCTCTCTCACCCTCTGCTTTATGTGAATAGTAAACACACATGCCCTCTCTTCTCTCTCACCCTCTGCTTTATGTGAATAGTACATACACATGCCCTCTATTCTCTCTCACCCTCTACTTTATGTGAATAGTACCTACACATGTCCTCTATTCTCTTCTTTCTCACCTTAAATGGATATGAAATCCCAAAAAAAAATTCATGATTCAGATAGAGCATTCAGATTTACTTCTGTTTTTTGATTTGCTTCATTTTCTTGGTATCTTTTGTTGAAAATCATACTGAGATAGGCACAGAAGCTGGAATCTGGCTGCTGATTGGTGGCTCCAAAATATGAGACTTTATTTCATTGGCTTAACAATTGTGTTCATCCTGCTCCCAGTAGTGCATTGTTGCTCCTTCAAGAAAGGATACCAAGAAAATAAAACAAAATTGAGAATAAAAGTAAATTGGAAAGTTGCTTAAACATGTATGCTCTAACTGAATCATGAAATAAAAATGTGGGGTTTTATGTCCCTATAAGATTCATGTAAATAGTACATAGACATGTCCTCTTTTCCCTCTCTATTCTCTCTCACCCTCTGCTTTATGTGAATAGTACATACTAATATGTGTATATTACAAAAATGCTTCTATTCAAAACTGAAATACATCTATGTGGGATCCAATTTTGTCTGGAATGGCCCTTTAACTCCTTAAAGACCAAGGACGCGCCAGGCATGTCCTACAAAAAGTGTAAGTTACTCACCAAGGAGGTGCCTGGCACATCCTCTGGGGTTTCAGGCGATCACTTCCAGCCACTTTCAAGGTATTGCAGCGATGCCTCAATATTGAGGCATCATGCAATACCCTTTTTTCAGCAAACCGATGCAGAGAGAGACACTCTGTGGCCCTCTCTGCATCGGCCAGTTATGTGCCGATCGTTGGTGGCCTGGGAGGGATCCAAAGAAGGCGGGTGGGTGGCCTATAAAACGCCGCTGTGCACCACACTTGTATGATGCCCAGCAGTTAAGGGGTTAATTAGGTAGCTTGTAGGGTTAATTTTAGCTTTAGTGCAGGGATCAGACTCCCACCTGACATATCCGACCCCCTGATCCCTCCTTGATCCCCCCTCAAACAGCTCTCTTCCCTCCCCCATTCCACAATTGTCCCTGCCATCTTAAGTACTGGCAGAAAGTCTGCCAGTACTAAAATAAAAGGCTTTTTTTTAAAAAACTATCTATTCAGCTGGATCCCCCCCCCTTATCCCCCAACCACCCTGATCCCCCCTCCAAATAGCTCTCTAACCCTCCCCCACTACCTATTTGCCGCCATCTTGGGTACTGGCAGCTGACTGCCAGTACCCAGTCTGCCCCCCCCCCCAAAAAAAGTTATTTTTATTTATTAAATATTATTTTTCTGTAGTGTAGCTGCCTTTCCTCTCCCTCCTTCCCATTCACTTACTACATTGGTGGCAGTAGGTGATACACGCGCATGCGCGCGCCCCCCGCATGCTCCCGGCACCCGGCGTGCACATTGCACTTACAGGAACCAGATGCCGAGTAGCGATGGGCCGCCCACCCGCCTCCCTGCTAAGGCTCCCACCCACCATTGATCGGCACCATCGCTACCGGTGCAGAGAGGGCCACAGAGTGGCTCTCTCTGCATCGGTGTGTAAAAAAAATGTATTGCAGGATACCTCAATATCGAGGCATCACTGCAATACCATGAAAGCGTCTGGAAGTGATCAGGATCGATTCCATCGCTTCAAACCCCTAAGGACGTACAGGGTACGTCGCTGGTCGTTAACTGACCTTTTTTTGTAGGACGTACCCTGTACGTTCTTGGTCGTTAAAGGGGCACTGAACCCCAAATTTTTCTTTTGTGATTCAGATAGAGCATACAATTTTACGCAATTTTCTAATTTACTCCTATTATCAAATTTTCTTCATTCTCTTGGTATCTTTATTTGAAAAGCAAGAATGTAAGTTTAGAAGCTGGTCCATTTATGGTGAACAACCTGGGTTGTTCTTGCTAATTGGTGGATAAATTCACCCACCAATAAACAAGTGCTGAAGATGCCTTCTTTTTTCAAATAAAGATAGCAAGAGAACGAAGAAAAATTGATAAAAGGAGTAAATTAAGTTGCTTAAAATTGCATGCTCTATCTGAATCCCGAAATAAACTATTTTAATTCAGTATCCCTTTAAGCTTCAAGTGACTAGTACATACACATGCTCTCTGTTATCTCTCACCCTCTGCTTTATGTGCATAGTACATACACATGCCCTCTATTCTCTCTCACCCTCTGCTTTATGTGAATAGTACACACACATGCCCTCTATTGTTTCTCACCCTCTGCTTTATGTGAATAGTACACACACATGTCCTCCATTCTTTCTCACCCTCTACTTTATGTTAATAGTACATACACATGCCCTCTCTTCTCTCTTGCCCTCTGCTTTATGTAAATAGTACACACACATGCCCTCTCTTCTCTCTCACCCTCTGCTTTATGTGAATAGTACACACACATTCCCTCTCTTCTCTCTCACCCTCTGCTTTATGTGAATAGTAAACACACATGCCCTCTCTTCTCTTTCATTTGCTGCTTTATGTGAATAGTACACACACATGCCCTCTCTTCTCTCTCACCCTCTGCTTTATGTGAATAGTACACACACATGCCCTCTCTTCTCTCTCACCCTCTGCTTTATGTGAATAGTACACACACATGCCCTCTCTTCTCTCTCACCCTCTGCTTTATGTGAATAGTACACACACATGCCCTCTCTTCTCTCTCACCCTCTGCTTTATGTGAATAGTACATACACATGCCCCCTCTTCTCTCTCACCCTCTGCTTTATGTGAGTAGTACACACACATGCCCTCTCTTCTCTCTCTCACCCTCTGCTTTATGTGAATAGTACATACACATGCCCTCTCTTCTCTCTCATTTGCTGCTTTATGTGAATAATACATACATGCCCTCTATTTTGATATTATTGATCAATTTTAATATCCCTCAAATATTAGGTGTAAGGAAATTATAAAGTACCTATTACTAGTTGATTTTGGGGTGAAATAAAACCCTAAACCATGAAACATTGTCTGCATTTAATGTTCTGACAGGTGACTTTAATACTGACGTAGATGTTAAAACAGAAGATCAGCTGGAAGCTCCAATGCAGGAAATGAGTGACAGTGACAATGCAGGTAAGTGCACGTGTGTTATGTGGTTTTTATATCTTATTGTCTGTAAGAACTGTACATTATATCACCAGTCAGGGTGTCGCCTCAATCACACACTGAGTGCCACAGTACAATATAGCCTGATACTCACTGGCTGTTGTCACATTTCTAGTGTTTCTAGCTACGGATACACAGGTAGCACTTTGTAGGAGCATAATGTTGAATTTTTAACTATAGTTCAATGTGTGTCTTTTTTGACTAACACACCACACACTAAAACTGGGATGGAATGTAAAAATTTCATGGTGAGACCGGCAACCTTATTTTCATTTTAAAGATGCATTTTACAGTGGATTGTTTTGATATATCGTAATAACAGACTCATTATGTGTTGTTGTGATCACTCTATACGCTGTCAAGTCTCAGCCAGACCGTCCCACTCACTGACATCACTGATGAGTTCCAACCGATGGCAATTTATGTGCATTATACGCCCACACTAAGACAACACAATCAGTTTCATTTGGCTCTGTGGGGGGGGTGTTGCATGCTTCTGGACAGTGATTGGAGGATTAGAGTTTTCATGGACAGTATTTAAAGGGGTGGCACTCGGGCTTCGGCTTGTCCTCATTTACATTGAAAAAGGCCACTAGTTAGGCCGAAACGCGTTTGTGTGTAATTTTAATACTTGTCTCATGTTTATCATCCCTGTCACCTGATGCTGACGACTGCAGATATTGGCCAGGAAACAGGGGGGTGATCTAATGAGTTGATTTTAGTATTTGTTGGCTGGATAGGTACTGTATCTTTTATATAGAGGGATTACCCTGTTATCTTAATACATATCATAAAAATTATATTGTTTTAACTTATTTCATTTAATCTTAGGGGCTTATCTAGCACTCTTTCCTATCTGTTTCTTCCCTTGTTTCATATTGCATAATTAATTGGGGGTAGCACCGGATTGATATTTAGTATCAGTTAATTTTTTCCTATTTTTCACTAGGTCCTAGTGCCAGTATATTTGCTTTTTTCATTTAATGTAAGGGATGCAGACCACAGGTGAGTGTACGTGTGTGATATGTCCGAGGAATACAGGGCACAGGTGAGTGTAAGTGTGTGACATGTGATGTGTCAGAGGGACACAGGTGAGTGTAAGTGTGTGACATGTGATGTGTCAGTGTACGTGCGTGACATGTAAGGGATGCAGGCCACAGGTGAGTGTACTTGTGTACATGTAAGGGACACAGGGCACAGGTGAGTGTACGTGTGAGCTGTTTGAGGGACATAGGGCACAGGTTGGTGTACTTGTGTGACATGTAAGGGATGCAGGGCACAGGTGAGTGTACCTATGTGACATAAGGGATGCAGGGCACAGGTGAATGTACCTATGTGACATAAGGGGCACAGGTTGGTGTACTTATGTGACATGTAAGGGATGCAGGGCACAGGTGAGTGTACCTATGTGACATAAGGGACACAGGGCACAGGTTGGTGTACTTGTGTGACATGTAAGGGATGCAGGGCACAGGTGAGTGTATGTGTGTGATGTGTCTGTGGGAAACAGGGTGCAGGTGAGTGTATGTGTGTGACATGTCTCTGTGAAACAGGGCACAGGTTAGTGTACGTGTGATGTGTCAGAGGGACGCAGGTGAGTATGTGTGTGACATGTAAGGGACACAGGGCACAGGTGAGTGTACCTGTGTGACATGTAAGGGATACAGGCCACAGGTGAGTGTATGTGTGTGATGTGTTTGTGGGAAACAGGGTGCAGGTGAGTGTACGTGTTTGACATGTAAGGGACACAGTGCACATGTGAGTGTACGTGTGTGACATGTAAGGGACACAGTGCACATGTGAGTGTACGTGTGTGTGACATGTAAGGGACACAGGGCACATGTGAGTGTACGTGTGTGTGACATGTAAGGGGCACAGTGCACATGTGAGTGTACGTGTGTGTGGCATGTAAGGGACACAGGGCACATGTGAGTGTACATGTGTGTGACATGTAAGGGACACAGTGCACATGTGAGTGTACGTGTGTGTGGCATGTAAGGGACACAGGGCACATGTGAGTGTACGTGTGTGACATGTAAGGGACACAGTGCACATGTGAGTGTACGTGTGTGTGGCATGTAAGGGACACAGGGCACATGTGAGTGTACATGTGTGTGGCATGTAAGGGACACAGGGCACATGTGAGTGTACATGTGTGTGGCATGTAAGGGACACAGGGCACATGTGAGTGTACGTGTGTGTGACATGTAAGGGACACAGTGCACATGTGAGTGTACGTGTGTGTGACATGTAAGGGACACAGGGCACATGTGAGTGTACATGTGTGTGACATGTAAGGGACACAGGGCATATGTGAGTGTACGTGTGTGACATGTAAGGGACACAGTGCACATGTGAGTGTACGTGTGTGTGACATGTAAGGGACACAGTGCACATGTGAGTGTACGTGTGTGTGACATGTAAGGGACACAGAGCACATGTGAGTGTACATGTGTGTGACATGTAAGGGACACAGGGCATATGTGAGTGTACGTGTGTGTGACATGTAAGGGACACAGTGCACATGTGAGTGTACGTGTGTGTGACATGTAAGGGACACAGGGCACATGTGAGTGTACATGTGTGTGACATGTAAGGGACACAGGGCATATGTGAGTGTACGTGTGTGATATGTAAGGGACACAGGGCACAGGTGAGTGTACTTGTGTGACATGTAAGGGACACAGGTGAGTGTACTTGTGTGACATGTCTCTGTGAAACAGGGCACAGGTAAGTGTATGTGTGTCTCTCACTTTTAGAGCCACTTCTCCCGCCCAATAAAACACATAGATGGAAATCCACCTGTTATTTGTGGTGATTGTGATATAACTTATGTAGGGCTGAATTCTAAATACAATGAATGCAAAAGACTGAACACCGCTTCAGCACAAGGGTATGAAATGGCTCAGCACTTAACATTTTCATAATTTCTATTAATTTTCCTCTTTTATTTACGAAGTAGAAAATACTTTTGTCTTGAATCATATAAATCTCTTTATATATCTGCTGTTTCTATCATATCACTGTGGTACATTCTCTCCCCCAGGCAATGCATGTTAACATAATTAAATGGGCTATAGTGAGGTTTAATAAGCAATGGAAAATATATGTTATTGTTAAACCTTGTAACAAGTCTCACATAGGAATTCTGATTGGTTACAATGAGGCTGTATATGCAGCTGATCTAACTTGCTTTACTGCTTGACACATAAATTTACTGTTGTGCTGATGTCATTATATGGAATGTTTCTTACGGATGTGACTGCTAGTGATGAAGGCTGAGGTGGATTTAACTTAATTTACACAAATTTTCCCATTCAGTTTTAAAAGATTTTTTGAAAAGAGACAACAGAAATTTTAATTTTTTTCAGGTGAAAATGATGCTAAGATTTCATGTAACACAGAACAAACAGAAGATCAGTGGCTAAGTAATATGCCAGAAGCTGCAGAGCAGGACACATGTGACAATATAAGTACAGGTGAGTGTGCGTGTGTGATGTGTCTGAGGGACACAGGGTGCAAGTGAGTGTACGTGTGGGATGTGTCTGAGGGATACAGGGTGCAGGTGAGTGTACGTGTGGGATGTGTCTGAGGGATACAGGGTGCAAGTGAGTGTACGTGTGTGAGATGTCTGAGGGACGCAGGGTGCAGTGTGAGTGTACGTGTGTGATGTGTCTGAGGGACGCAGGGTGCAAGTGAGTGTACGTGTGTGACGTGTCTGAGGGACGAAGGGTGCAAGTGAGTGTACGTGTGTGACGTGTCTGAGGGACACAGGGTGCAAGTGAGTGTACGTGTGTGATGTGTCTGAGGGATACAGGGCACAGGTGAGTGTACGTGTGTGACATGTCTGAGGGATACAGGGTGCAAGTGAGTGTACGTGTGTGACGTGTCTGAGGGATACAGGGTGCAAGTGAGTATACGTGTGTGACGTGTCTGAGGGATACAGGGTGCAAGTGAGTGTACGTGTGTGAAGTGTCTGAGGGACGAAGGGTGCAAGTGAGTGTACGTGTGTGACGTGTCTGAGGGACGCAGGGTGCAAGTGAGTGTACGTGTGTGACGTGTCTGAGGGACACAGGGTGCAAGTGAGTGTACGTGTGTGGTGAGTGTATGTTCACTAATAAAATTTATTTTACATATTATATATTACCTTTTTATATAAAGTGATAATCTGGTCTTCATTACAAGTACAGAATATATGGCATAAATCCAACATTAGAAAAATAAATAAAACGGAATGTTTTGTGCACATAAGCAATAATCATTTAAAGGGGCACTCAAAACAAAATAAACTTTTATGATTCAGAAAGAGCATGCAGTTTTAAGTTACCTTCCAATTTACTTCCATTATCAAACTTTGCAGTCTCTTTATATACACACTTTCTGGGGAACAAGCTCCTACTGAGCATGTGCACAAGCTCACAGGGTATGCGTATAATAGTCTGTAATTGGCTGATGTCTGTCACATGATAAAGGGAGTGGGGGGAAAAGGGAGAAAAAAATAATTTGTTAATTTGAGAGAACAAAATCTACTGCTTATTTTAAATTCAGAGTGTTTTTGCATTGTCTTTTTTTTTTTTTCCAAATTTTTTATTGAGTGATAATCAAAACATTACAGGCTTTCAATTCACAATCATTAAGAGCATTGCAGTTTTACATCATCAATCAAACAAACTATGGGGGAAACCAAATCATAAGGGAACAAAATAAATTTTGATCAAAAAGGATGAGCACACATTCATGTAAGGTATAAACAGAAAAAAATGAATAAAGTGAGATCATTATACTTTAAGGTCCATATAATTAATATAATTGTTAACATTGACCCATAGACAGACTATGTTCTTTGCCTATTAATATATTTTGTATTATGTAATGTAGAATATTCCTCCCACAAAAAAGAGAAATAACAAAGTGATACTTTTCTAGTAATATTGTAGAGGATACCACCTCTCTCCATTTTTCCATGGTGGGGGGCCTAATTTGCTTCCAGTTCTGGGATATTATCCTTTTTGCACTATTAACCATGATATATAATAGCTAGAGTCTAAGTTTGCAATGTACCTTAGGGAATTTATTAAATAAGAGTACCACTGGATCAAGTGGCAGTGTGATTCCTATGACCTTTTTAATTGCATCTATGATATTATCCCAGAATGGGGCCATGAGGGGACAATCCCACCATATATGTATAAAGGTACCTGGGTACCCACACTCTCTGTATTCTTAAATATTGTGGATAATCTAAATGGTGTGAAGTACCACCGACATTGAAGTTTGATGTTCATCTCTTGAATTTGCACTGAGGAAGAGTATCTGTTTTGAAAAATGTACTTCCAGTCCTCATGTGTAGGGTGATTTTGCAATTCCATATCCCATTTACTTGTGTAAGTTGGTAACTTCCCAGAGTGGTGTTTCAAAAGGCGTAAGAGGCCGAAGTATGTTGTCTTTACATGGTTATTGATGTAGTATGTGAGTTGGTGGTATCTAAACCAATGACAAAATATCCCCCCAAAACAATCCGACAGTTCCGCCCTGGGTTTTATTTTCTTATTTTGTAAGACGTCATAGCATTTGGGTATATCGGATAATGTGGTAAAGGGTTTTGAAGTTGGGGCCAATGGTATTGGTAAACCGGGATTATTAACCAGAGGGGTCATTGGTGAGGTGCTTGAGGAGATATTCAGGATCTTTGTAGGGTGTTTGTCCCATATTTTATATGTCTCTAAAGTCATTTTAGGAGTATTCTGTCCTAATTGTCGGTTTTGAGGGGGAATCCAACAACTCCCTCCCAGTTGCAAAACAGTAGCCAGATTATGTTCCAGCACAACCCACTCTTTGTGTGAGGAGTGCCTGCACCAATCTACTATCCGAGTGAGGAAAACGGCCCATCTATAGTATTTTAACTGCGGAACCCCCAAACCACCATTGTGTCTCGTACGGTACATAGTGGACCTAGCTATCCTTTGTCTTTTATTTTGCCAGATAAATGTATTGATGATTTTTTGTAGCGCACAAATCTGGGAATCTGAAATATTTATAGGGATAGTTTGACAAATATATAATATCTTTGGTAATATGGACATCTTAACCACATTTATCCTTCCCACCAAGGACAGGGTTTTATTTTGCCAGGAACGTAGTTCCTGTTGAATATTTTTGGTAAACAAGGTATAATTAAGCGTAAGAAGACGTTGAGGGGAGGTGGAAAGAGATACCCCCAGGTATTTTGTAGATATCTTTTGGTGTTTAAATTCTTAAAGTCTTTTCTATATTGTCAATTTCAACTTGAGAGAGACCCAAACCCAGAAATTCAGACTTACTTGCATTTACTTTAAAATTGGAATGCAATCCGTATAGTGTTAGTTCCTCAATAAGAAATTTAATTGAGCTGTTCGGGGATGACAACGTTAGGAATATGTCATCTGCATATAGGGTAATTTTATATTCCCTAGTACCTATTTGGATACCTTCAATATTGACATTTTGTCTGATTCTAGTGGCCAAGACTTCCATCGCCAACACAAACAACAAGGGTGAAAGCGGGCATCCCTGCCTAGTGCCATTTAATATCGGGATCGAGGGTGATAGGTCATTATTTAATGCAATTTTAGCACTAGGTCGGCTGTAAAGGGCAAATACTTTTTCTATAAATTTGGCGGGGAATCCGAATTGTATGAGAGACTCTCTAAGGAATGACCAGTCTAGCCAGTCAAATGCTTTTTCTGCGTCCATTGACGCAAATACAGATTGGATCTTGTGTGAGGACGCATATTCTAGCAATGTGATTATTTTCGTAGTGTTATCCCTGGCCTCTCGCCCTGGTGTAAATCCGGCTTGGTTTATGTCTATCAAGGAAGGAAGGATTTTGTTTAGGCGATGTGCCAAAATTTTCGCCTATATCTTAACGTCAACATTTAATAGGGAAATAGGTCTAAAATTAGATGGGCTATCTGGGGGTTTGCCCGGTTTGGGAAGAACCGTTATATATGTGCTTCAGTGACCTGACTAGACGTCAAGTTAAACAAATGCAACAGATGAGGAAGGAGAATTGGCTGAAAGGCTTGGTAGTATCTGGCCGTGAGGCCATCTGGACCCGGACATTTCCCTGCATTCAACAGTTTTATCGCTGCAGATATCTCTGAGGGGGTTATTGGGGAACTTATATCTCTGATCTGATCATCCGTGAGTTTAGGGAGCCTACAAGTTTGAAGATATTCCGATAGAGTGGTGTTAACCGTGTCCCTATTTTCCTGTGAGTTAATGTTATATAGCATAGAATAATATTCATGGAACTGTTGCAGAATTTCAGGAGTGGTCCTAACCTTAATATTATTTGGTAGTTTAATCTCATGAATATATGATTTTAATCTTATCTTCTTAAGGGCGCGTGCCAAGAGTTTGCCCGCTTTATTCCCTTCATAGAAATATAGTTGTTTAGTTTTCATGTGTGATTTTTGGTGCTCTATTGACAAGAAATCATTAAGTTGAGTACGGAGAGATTTCATCTCAGTTAGGGTTTGGGAGTTTGAGGGATCTTGTTTATGGGCATATTCAGCTTGGGTCAGCTTAGAAGTTAAGGTGTTATATAGTTGTCTAGCTATTTTCTGTGTGTGGGATTTAAGCTTGATGAACTCTCCTCTAATGGTGCATTTATGTGCCTCCCAAAGTATATAGGGATCTGTGACTGAGTTTGTGTTTATTTCAAAATATTCAACCAGTATTTTAGTTAAGTTCTCTAAATTCGTGGAATTACTTAAGAGGTAATTATCGAGTCTCCAGTTTATAGGAGTATGATACGTATCTGGCCATTTAAATCTAACCTCTACAGCCGAGTGGTCTGACCAAGAACTCGGCGTAATATTACTTGTGGTTATCAATGAAAGGCCTTCTTGATTTGTTAGTACATAGTCTATCCTACTGTAGGATTGGTTTGGGTGAGAAAAAAGGTATAATCCCTCTTGTTTGGATTTACAAATCTCCACACATCGTACAGGTGGTGGTCTTTGAGGGCCCTCCAGAGGAAATTTGTGGTCTTTTGGGAGATCATAGTGTTGGGGTTAGAGGAATCTGATTTTGGTTCGAATGGAAAGTTAAAATCTCCTCCCAAGAACACTATACCTTATAACAGGTCTAAATACCTTCGGGACAGTGATTTAAAAAATGGTAGTTGCTGTGAATTGGGAGCATAAGCGTTCAGGAACGATACTTTTCTACCATATAATAGTCCTGATATTCCAACATATCTATCATCTGTGTCCCTATCAAGCTTTTGAAGTATAAATGGTATCGTCTTCCTTATAAGAATACTAACCCCTCTTTCTTTCATGTAATTAACAAGAGTCCATGAGCTAGTGACGTATGGGATATACATTCCTACCAGGAGGGGCAAAGTTTCCCAAACCTTAAAATGCTTATAAATACACCCCTCACCACACCCACAAATCAGTTTTACAAACTTTGCCTCCAAGGGAGGTGGTGAAGTAAGTTTGTGCTAGATTCTACGTTGATATGCGCTCCGCAGCAAGTTGGAGCCCGGTTTTCCTCTCAGCGTGCAGTGAATGTCAGAGGGATGTGAGGAGAGTATTGCCTATTGAATGCAGTGATCTCCTTCTACGGGGTCTATTTCATAAGGTTCTCTGTTATCGGTCGTAGAGATTCATCTCTTACCTCCCTTTTCAGATCGACGATATACTCTTATATTTACCATTTCCTCTACTGATTCTCGTTTCAGTACTGGTTTGGCTTTCTACAAACATGTAGATGAGTGTCCTGGGGTAAGTAAGTCTTATTTTCTGTGACACTCTAAGCTATGGTTGGGCACTTTATTTATAAAGTTCTAAATATATGTATTCAAACATTTATTTGCCTTGACTCAGAATGTTCAACTTTCCTTATTTCCAGACAGTCAGTTTCATATTTGGGATTATGCTTTAAATTATCATATTTTGTCTTACCTCAAAAATTTGACTTTTTTCCCTGTGGGCTGTTAGGCTCGCGGGGGCTGAAAATGCTTCATTTTATTGCGTCATTTTTGGCGCTGACTTTTTTGGCGCAAAAATTATTTTCCGTTTCCGGCGTCATACGTGTCGCTGGAAGTTGCGTCATTTTTTTGACGTTATTTTGCGCCAAAAATGTCGGCGTTCCGGATGTGGCGTCATTTTTGGCGCCAAAAGCATTTAGGCGCCAAATAATGTGGGCGTCTTATTTGGCGCCAAAAAAATATGGGCGTCGCTTTTGTCTCCACATTATTTCAGTCTCATTTTTCATTTGCTTCTGGTTGCTAGAAGCTTGATGTTTGGCATTTTTTTCCCATTCCTGAAACTGTCTTATAAGGAATTTGATCTATTTTGCTTTATATGTTGTTTTTTCTCTTACATATTGCAAGATGTCTCACGTTGCATCTGAGCCAGAAGATACTACAGGAAAACCACTGCCTGCTGGATCTACCAAAGCTAAGTGTATCTGCTGTAAACTTTTGGTAGCTATTCCTCCAGCTGTTGTTTGTAATAATTGTCATGACAAACTTGTTAAAGCAGATAATATTTCCTTTAGTGATGTACCATTGCCTGTTGCAGTTCCCTCAACATCTAAGGTGCAGAATGTTCCTGATAACATAAGAGATTTTGTTTCTGAATCCATAAAGAAGGCTTTGTCTGTTATTTCTCCTTCTAGTAAACGTAAAAAGTCTTTTAAATCTTCTCTCTCTACAGATGAATTTTTAAATGAACACCATCATTCTGATTCTTTGGACTCTTCTGGTTCAGAGGATTCTGTCTCAGAGATTGATGCTGATAAATCTTCATATTTATTTAAGATGGAATTTATTCGCTCTTTACTTAAAGAAGTACTAATTGCTTTAGAAATAGAGGATTCTAGTCCTCTTGATACTAATTCTATACGTTTGGATAAGGTTTTTAAAGCTCCTGCGGTTATTCCAGAAGTCTTTCCTGTTCCTAATGCTATTTCTGCAGTAATTGCTAAGGAATGGGATAAATTGGGTAATTCATTTACTCCTTCTAAACGTTTTAAGCAATTATATCCTGTTCCGCCTGACAGGTTAGAATTTTGGGACAAAATCCCTAAAGTTGATGGGGCTATTTCTACCCTTGCTAAACGTACTACCATTCCTACGTCAGATGGTACCTCGTTTA
This sequence comes from Bombina bombina, assembly GCF_027579735.1. Taxonomy (NCBI): domain Eukaryota; kingdom Metazoa; phylum Chordata; class Amphibia; order Anura; family Bombinatoridae; genus Bombina; species Bombina bombina. Next base: position 803,045,950 of record NC_069502.1, on the reverse strand, counting down.
AGGATCCTTTAGATAGAAAAATTGAATCTTTTCTAAGAAAAGCTTATCTATGTTCAGGTAATCTTCTTAGACCTGCTATATCATTGGCTGATGTTGCTGCAGCTTCAACTTTTTGGTTGGAAACTCTAGCGCAACAAGTAACAAATCGTGATTCTCATGATATTATTATTCTTCTCCAGCATGCTAATAATTTCATCTGTGATGCCATTTTTGATATTATTAGAGTTGATGTTAGATTTATGTCTCTGGCTATCTTAGCCAGAAGAGCTTTATGGCTTAAGACTTGGAATGCTGATATGGCTTCTAAATCAACTCTACTTTCCATTTCTTTCCAGGGAAACAAATTATTTGGTTCTCAGTTGGATTCTATTATTTCAACTGTTACTGGTGGGAAAGGAACTTTTTTACCACAGGATAAAAAGTCTAAAGGTAAAAACAGGGCTAACAATCGTTTTCGTTCCTTTCGTTTCAACAAAGAACAAAAGCCTGATCCTTCGTCCTCAGGAGCAGTTTCAGTTTGGAAACCATCTCCAGTCTGGAATAAATCCAAGCCTGCTAGAAAGGCAAAGCCTGCTTCTAAGTTCACATGAAGGTACGGCCCTCATTCCAGTTCAGCTGGTAGGGGGCAGGTTACGTTTTTTCAAAGAAATTTGGATCAAATCTGTTCACAATCTTTGGATTCAGAACATTGTTTCAGAAGGGTACAGAATTGGTTTCAAGATGAGACCTCCTGCAAAGAGATTTTTTCTTTCCCATGTCCCAGTAAATCCAGTGAAAGCTCAAGCATTTCTGAATTGTGTTTCAGATCTAGAGTTGGCTGGAGTAATTATGTCAGTTCCAGTTCCGGAACAGGGGATGGGGTTTTATTCAAATCTCTTCATTGTACCAAAGAAGGAGAATTCCTTCAGACCAGTTCTGGATCTAAAATTATTGAATCGTTATGTAAGGATACCAACGTTCAAGATGGTAACTGTAAGGACTATATTGCCTTTTGTTCAGCAAGGGAATTATATGTCCACAATAGATTTACAGGATGCATATCTGCATATTCCGATTCATCCAGATCATTATCAGTTCCTGAGATTCTCTTTTCTAGACAAGCATTACCAATTTGTGGCTCTACCGTTTGGCCTTGCTACAGCTCCAAGAATTTTCACAAAGATTCTCGGTGCCCTTCTGTCTGTAATCAGAGAACAGGGTATTGTGGTATTTCCTTATTTGGACGATATCTTGGTACTTGCTCCGTCTTTACATTTAGCAGAGTCTCATACGAATCGACTTGTGTTGTTTCTTCAAGATCATGGTTGGAGGATCAATTTACCAAAAAGTTCTTTGATTCCTCAAACAAGGGTAACCTTTCTGGGTTTCCAGATAGATTCAGTGTCCATGACTCTGTCTTTAACAGACAAGAGACGTCTAAAATTGATTTCAGCTTGTCGAAACCTTCAGTCACAATCATTCCCTTCGGTAGCCTTATGCATGGAAATTCTAGGTCTTATGACTGCTGCATCGGACGCGATCCCCTTTGCTCGTTTTCACATGCGACCTCTTCAGCTCTGTATGCTGAACCAATGGTGCAGGGATTACACGAAGATATCTCAATTAATATCTTTAAAAACGATTGTTCGACACTCTCTAACGTGGTGGACAGATCACCATCGTTTAATTCAGGGGGCTTCTTTTGTTCTTCCGACCTGGACTGTAATTTCAACAGATGCAAGTCTCACAGGTTGGGGAGCTGTGTGGGGATCTCTGACGGCACAAGGAGTTTGGGAATCTCAGGAGGTGAGATTACCGATCAATATTTTGGAACTCCGTGCAATTTTCAGAGCTCTTCAGTTTTGGCCTCTTCTGAAGAGAGAATCGTTCATTTGTTTTCAGACAGACAATGTCACAACTGTGGCATACATCAATCATCAAGGAGGGACTCACAGTCCTCTGGCTATGAAAGAAGTATCTCGAATTTTGGTTTGGGCGGAATCCAGCTCCTGTCTAATCTCTGCGGTTCATATCCCAGGTGTAGACAATTGGGAAGCGGATTATCTCAGTCGCCAAACGTTGCATCCGGGCGAATGGTCTCTTCACCCAGAGGTATTTCTTCAGATTGTTCAATTGTGGGGGCTCCCAGAGATAGATCTGATGGCCTCTCATCTAAACAAGAAACTTCCCAGGTATCTGTCCAGATCCCGGGATCCTCAGGCGGAGGCAGTGGATGCATTATCACTTCCTTGGAAGTATCATCCTGCCTATATCTTTCCGCCTCTAGTTCTTCTTCCAAGAGTAATCTCCAAGATTCTGAGGGAATGCTCGTTTGTTCTGCTAATAGCTCCGGCATGGCCTCACAGATTTTGGTATGCGGATCTTGTCCGGATGGCATCTTGCCAGCCATGGACTCTTCCGTTAAGACCAGACCTTCTGTCACAAGGTCCATTTTTCCATCCGGATCTGAAATCCTTAAATTTAAAGGTATGGAGATTGAACGCTTGATTCTTGGTCATAGAGGTTTCTCTGACTCCGTGATTAATACTATGTTACAGGCTCGTAAATCTGTATCTCGAGAGATATATTATAGAGTCTGGAAGACTTATATTTCTTGGTGTCTTTCTCATCATTTTTCTTGGCATTCTTTTAGAATACCGAGAATTTTACAATTTCTTCAGGATGGTTTGGATAAGGGTTTGTCCGCAAGTTCTTTGAAAGGACAAATCTCTGCTCTTTCTGTTCTTTTTCACAGAAAGATTGCTATTCTTCCTGATATTCATTGTTTTGTACAAGCTTTGGTTCGTATAAAACCTGTCATTAAGTCAATTTCTCCTCCTTGGAGTTTGAATTTGGTTCTGGGAGCTCTTCAAGCTCCTCCGTTTGAACCTATGCATTCATTGGACATTAAATTACTTTCTTGGAAAGTTTTGTTCCTTTTGGCCATCTCTTCTGCTAGAAGAGTTTCTGAATTATCTGCTCTTTCGTGTGAGTCTCCTTTTCTGATTTTTCATCAGGATAAGGCGGTGTTGCGAACTTCTTTTGAATTTTTACCTAAAGTTGTGAATTCCAACAACATTAGTAGAGAAATTGTGGTTCCTTCATTATGTCCTAATCCTAAGAATTCTAAGGAGAAATCATTGCATTCTTTGGATGTTGTTAGAGCTTTGAAATATTATGTTGAAGCTACGAAATCTTTCCGTAAGACTTCTAGTCTATTTGTTATCTTTTCCGGTTCTAGGAAAGGCCAGAAAGCTTCTGCCATTTCTTTGGCATCTTGGTTGAAATCTTTAATTCATCTTGCCTATGTTGAGTCGGGTAAAACTCCGCCTCAAAGAATTACAGCTCATTCTACTAGGTCAGTATCTACTTCCTGGGCGTTTAGGAATGAAGCTTCGGTTGACCAGATCTGCAAAGCAGCAACTTGGTCTTCTTTGCATACTTTTACTAAATTCTACCATTTTGATGTATTTTCTTCTTCTGAAGCAGTTTTTGGTAGAAAAGTTCTTCAGGCAGCGGTTTCAGTTTGAATCTTCTGCTTATGTTTTTTGTTAAACTTTATTTTGGGTGGGGATTATTTTCAGCAGGAATTGGCTGTCTTTATTTTATCCCTCCCTCTCTAGTGACTCTTGTGTGGAAAGATCCACATCTTGGGTAGTCATTATCCCATACGTCACTAGCTCATGGACTCTTGTTAATTACATGAAAGAAAACATAATTTATGTAAGAACTTACCTGATAAATTCATTTCTTTCATATTAACAAGAGTCCATGAGGCCCACCCTTTTTTGTGGTGGTTATGATTTTTTTGTATAAAGCACAATTATTCCAATTCCTTATTTTATATGCTTCGCACTTTTTCTTATCACCCCACTTCTTGGCTATTCGTTAAACTGATTTGTGGGTGTGGTGAGGGGTGTATTTATAAGCATTTTAAGGTTTGGGAAACTTTGCCCCTCCTGGTAGGAATGTATATCCCATACGTCACTAGCTCATGGACTCTTGTTAATATGAAAGAAATGAATTTATCAGGTAAGTTCTTACATAAATTATGTTTTTCTTGACCCCTGCTGAGCTATGGTAGTGTTGAGTGTATTGAGCCCCAAAATATACAGGTTCTTTGTGCTTTTTAAAATTGGTCTCCTGTAAAAAAAGAATATCTGCACCCCTTTTAGCTAGGTCAGATAGCGCTTTATATCGCTTACTAGGGGAGTTAAACCCTTTAACATTTTAAGTAATTAAAGTTATTCTACGACTTTCTGGATCCATACTGTGTGTGTTAGTGTGGTTCTCTTTACTATCTGTCTGAGTGGAGCATAATGAAAACCATGAATATAGCCCAACATAATAATCAACAATAGTACAATAAAAACAATTTAACATAACAGAGCCAGGTACCAATGACCTGTAGTGATGCCGAGGGCAGACAAAGCCACAAGGGCCATCTCCATCCTCCCCACCACTATTCTGAGAAAAATAAATTCTTCTTTCTTTTAACGGGATGAATGATGGCAACAATATTTAAATTCAATAGAATGAAATGGTAGCGGGGACCATTTTTGAATAATTATTTGAATTGTAAAAGACAAGAAAATACATAACATAACAGAACAGTCAGCATTTCTCGAATAATAAACTAAACAGGCATTCAACAGCAATAAAACATATCAGAACCGCATAACTAAATCCAGTCCCAGTCCCAATCCCAAAAAGGATAGAGAAACTGTAGTATTATCCTAGTAGTTACCTTCCAGTTCTTGACCTCGGAGATCTAGGTTGCAATAGTCTTTGGGTTTTAGGATCCTGAGCATGAACTTGTTGCAATGGGGAGGTCTTCTTCTGTTGGTTGCTTACTGTCCTCCATTTTTGAAAAGCATCTGAGGTTCCTTGGTCTTGCTGTAGTGATGTTCCTTCTAACAATTGGGGTGTTGTAGGTGCCTCTAGGTTTAGAGCTTTACAAAATTCCCCTATCTCTGAGACATCTTTACAGATATGCTGTTTATCTTCATGAATTACCATAATATGGGTTGGAAAACCCCACCTATAGGGAAGTCTTTTGAGGCGGAGGAGTTGTGTCAGAGGGCCAAAATCCCTCCTTTGCTGGGGGGTTCTTTGAGACAGGTCTGCAAAGAATTGTAGAACTGTGCCTCTAAACCTTATTGGTTGATTCTTCCTAGAGAAACCAAGTAGTTCCTCCTTGTCCCTAAAGTTTTTAAATGTAATAATTATATCCCTGGGGGGTGCTGTAGCTGGTGGTTTCGGGCGTAAAAGCCCTGTGTGCTCTGTCCCATGGAAAGGTTTCTGAAGATTTGTCACCTTTCAAATGAGCGAACAAGGCTGGCAGATAGGTGGGGAGATCTTTAGGCAAAACAGACTTTGGGATCCCACGAATTCTTAAATTTTTCCTCCTACTCCTATTTTCCAAGTCGTCCACTTTGTCATACAGCATTTCCATAGAGTTTTGTTGGGCATCATAACATGCCTGTAGTTGGGAGAATTCTTCCTTCATAGACTCAGTACCATCCTCCAATGTTCTACCCGAAAGCCTAGTGCATGTACATCTTGCTTAAGATTTTCCAATTCTTCTCTGACACATGCATGGACAATATCAGCTATATCTTGCTTAGATGGGAGGGAGGAAAGAACATCTGCCGGAACTTGTATTAATTCCTGTGCATCATAATCTGGTTCCAGAGCTGAGGCTTTTTGAGTGTCAATTGCCCTTGGCAATGTCATTATGTACTGTTTGTTCTGCTGCACTAAAGTAAGATGTGACTGATTGATTCTGACTTGGCTGAGGTTTGCTTGACTTTTCCTGTCTGGGTTTTTGTTTAGACGCCATATTAGAGGTATTTAACCAGGCCGAGGCCTAGTACACAGAAATTGAAGTTTGGTGGCTGTCTTGTGTTAGTTTGTAGTGAATCAAACACTTCTGATTGGCTATATTAGCCGAGAACCCAGTGACAAGATTACTTATTAATGCAGATCTTGCAGCCCAAGTCTCTCCCACCAGTTCCTTCTAGAATATATTCACCATAATAAAAATGGTAATGTCCCAAGCCGTCTCCCCTTGCAATGAGAGTGGTCAGTATAAGTCTGCCTGTGTAATATCTTTTATTTGTCTGGTTTCTGGTGACTGTTTTTTGAAAACGTCAGTATTTGCATTTGGATATATTTGAGTAACCTGCCGGAACAATCCTGTCAGACCCACAGTGAGCTCAGCTGTTTCTGCACAGTCTAATGGGATTAGAAAAGGGGTTAAAGGTTCCCCCTGCAACACTCACCGCTGACTGCTTGAATCTGTTAGGACACAGGAGCCTTGGTGTGGCCTCCCGGAGCTGGGTATTATGCTTCTCAATTCCCACTGCGCAATAGGCTTTAGGTGCAGTCAGGCCTCACAAGGGGTGGGTGCGGTAACGGCTCTTGGCTGCTCTGATTACGCTCTTTGTTACCGGAGGTGATCCCTGACTCCTAGATATAGTGAACCCTCTTATCTATGCTGGTTAGTGCTGCTCAGTCCCCTGCTTGGTGAAAGTGATTATTGTGCCGTCCACTGAGCTCGGAATTACGCCGCCATCTTGGTTGCACCCGGCTCCGCCCCTGCATTGTCTTTTTTTTTTTATTGTGCGTTTGGTAATTATGTCATTGTATTGTATTTAGTGGCTCTTTAATTTGCATAATAACCCTCTTTCATGTGATATAAATGCTCTTTGCCTTTTTTTAAGTAAACACATTAACTGTGGTGCTTTGATGTTATTTTGGAAATGTTTCACAAGTTGATATGCTTTTAGTTTAGCTATATTGGGGACTTTAAGCCTTTTCAGCTAAATACTCCTCATCATCAATATGGTATAAGAGAATTACCTGAGTAATACAGTTGGCTTGGGAGCTGCTGATTATCCCAGAAGGTGTTGTTGACTTGTGAGTGAGATTCTTCTCTCTGATGAAGATTTCTTTCATGTAATTGGCAAGAGTCCATGAGCTAGTGACGATGGGATATACAATCCTACCAGGAGGGGAAAAGTTTCCCAAACCTCAAAATGCCTCTAAATACACCCCTCACCACACCCACAATTCAGTTTTACAAACTTTGCCTCCCTATGGAGGTGGTGAATTAAGTTTGTGCTTGATTTTCTTCTGTGACATGTGCTTCTCAGCATTTTGAAGCCTGATTCCTCTCAGAGTACAGTGAATGTCAGAGGGATGTGAAAGGAATATCGCCTATTTGATTTTATGGTTTTCCTCACGGGAAATCTTTTCAAAGGTTCTCTGTTATCGGTCGTAGAGATTCATCTCCTACCTCCCTTTTCATATCGACGATATACTCTCATATTCTATTACCTCTACTGTTACTGTTTCAGTACTGTTTGGCTATCTGCTATATGTGGATGGGTGTCTTTCGGTAAGTATGTTTTCATTACTTAAAGGGACACTGAACCCAAATTTGTTCATTTGTAATTCAGAAAGAGCATGCCATTTTAAGCAACTTTCTAATTTACTCCTATTATCAATTTTTATTTGTTCTCTTGCTATCATTATTTGAAAAAGAAGGCATCTAAGCTTTTTTTTGGTTTCAGTACTCTGGACAGCACTTTTTTATTGGTGGATGAATTTATCCACCAATCAGCAAGGACAACCCAGGTTGTTCACCAAAAATGGGCCGGCATCTAAACTTACATTCTTGCATTTCAAATAAAGATACCAAGAGAATGAAGAAAATTTGATAATAGGAGTAAATTCGAAATTTGCTTAAAATTTCATGCTCAATCTGAATCACGAAATTAAATTTTTGGGTGCAGTGTCCCTTTAAGACACTCTCAGCTATGGTTTGGCACTTTATGTATTTATATAAAGTTCTAAATATATGTATTGTACTTAATTTATATTTGCCATGAGTCAGGTTTATGTATATTTCCTTTTTTCAGTTTCAAAGTGGGAAAACCATATTTAGGAAGTTATTTTTTCTTACCTGGGGTATAGTCTTTTTTTCAAATTGACTGTTTTTTCATTAATTTCTGCGGGCAAATTAGGCTTGCGAGGTTGCAAAATGCTGAAATTTATTGCGTCATTCTTGGCGCGATACATTTTTTGGTGCAAAGGTACGTTCAGTATCGCAAATTCGTCATTTCCGGCATCTTAGTTGACGCCAGGTTTCCTTGCACAAGGTTGCGTCTGCCATGACCCAAGTTGCGTCATTTCCGGATGTTGTTAGCGCCAAAAAATTTCATTTTGCGTTGTTTACTTCCTATATGCCTCATTTTTTTCCATTCCTGAAACTGCCATTTAAGGAAATTGATAATTTTGCTTTATGTTGTTTTCTTACATTTGCAAGATGTCTGACCTGTCTCAGAAACCACTGTTTGAACCCTGCTGCCAGATAACAGTTCTACCAAAGCTAAGTGCATCTGTTGTAAATTAGCAGAGATTATATCTCCAGCTGTAGTATGTAAATATGTAGTATGTCATGATAAGCTTTTACATGCAAAGAATGTATCCATCAATACTAGTACCATGCCTGTTGTTCCTTCAACATCTAATGTACATGATATCCCTGTGAATACAAAATATTTTATTGCTGATGCGATTCAGAAGGATTAGTCTGCTATTCCGCCTTCTAATAAACGTTAAAGGTCTTTTAAAACTTCTCATAAAGTTGATGAAATTTCAAATGACCGACAACATACTGAATTATCCTCCTCTGATAAAGATCTATCTAATTCAGAAGATCCTACCTCAGATATTGACACGGACAAATCTACTTTAAGATGGAGTATATTCGTTTATTGTTAAAAGAAGTGTTAATTACTTTGGATATTGAGGAAACTAGTCCTCTTGATACTAAAACTAGTAAACGTTTAAATTCTGTTTATAAACCTCCTGTGGTTACTCCAGAGGTTTTTCCAATTCCTGATGCTATTTCTGATATGATTTCAAAGGAATGGAATAGGCCTGGTACTCTTTTTATTCCTCCTTCTTCTAGGTTTAAAACGTTGTATCCTTTGCCAGCAGTCAGATTGGAGTTTTGGGAAAAAATCCCCAAAGTTGATGGGGCTATTTCTACTCTTGCCAAACATACTACTATCCCTATGAGAGATAGTACTTCCTTTAAGGACCCTTTACATAGGAAACTTGAATCTTATCTAAGGAAAGCTTATTTACGTTCTGGCTATCTTCTCAGGCCTGCCATTTATATGACTGCTGTTGCAGCTGCATCAACTTTTTGGTTGGAAAGCTTAGTGCAACAGGATGTTCGCTTGCTTCAACATGCTAATCATTTTATCTGTGATGCTATTTTTGATATAATCAGAATTTATGTTAAATCAATGTCTTTAGCTATTTTAGCTAGAAGAGCTTTGTGGCTCAAATATTGGAATGCTGACATGGTATCAAGTCTAGATTACTATCTATTTCTTTCCAAGGTAACAATTTATTTGGTTCTGAGTTGGATTCAATTATCTCAGCTGTCACTGGGGGGAAGGGAGTTTTTTTTACCTCAGAATAAAAGAGCTAAGGGTAAATCTAAAGCTTCTAATCGTTTTCGTTCTTTTCGACAGAATAAGGAACAGAAACCAAATCCTTCCCTCAAAGAATCTGGTTCCAATTGGAAACCTTCAAGTTGGAATAAATCCAAGCCTTTTAAGAAACCAAAGCCAGCCCCCAAGTCTGCATGATGGTGCGGCCCTCATTCCAGCTCAGCTGGTGGGGGGCAGATTAACATTTTTCCAAAACATTTGGGCAGAGTCTGTCCAAAATCAATGGATTCAGAGTATTGTCTCTCAAGGGTATCGAAAAGGATTCAGAGTAAGACCTCCTGTGAGAAGATTTTTTTCTCTCACGCGTCCCAGCAAATCCAGTGAAGGCTCAGGCTTTTCTGGAGTGTGTTTCAGATCTAGAGATTTCAGGGTAATCATACCAGTTCTGTTTTAGGAACAGGGTCTGGGGTTTTATTCAGATCTATTCATTGTCCCAAAGAAAGAAAAATTCATTCAGGCCGGTTCTGGATCAGAAAATTTTGAATTGTTTTGTAAGAGTGCCAACTTTCAAAATGGTGACTATAAGGACTATTCTGCCGTTTGTTCAGCAAGGTCATTATATGTCCACGATAGAGTTACAGGATGCGTATCTTCATAGTCCGATTAATCCAGACCACTGTCTCTCTTCCATTTGGCCTAGTGACAGCTCCAAGATTTTTTTCAAAGGTTCTCGGTGCCCTACTCTCTGTAATCAGAGAACAAGGTATTTTGGCGTTTCCTTATTTGGACGATGTCTTGGTACTAGCGCAGTCTTTACATTCTGCAGAATCTCACACGAATCAACTAGTGTTTCTTCAAAGACATGGTTGGAGGATCAATTTACTGAAAAGTTTCTTGATTCCTCAGACAAGGGTCACCTTTTTAGGTTTCCAGATAGATTCCGTGTCCATGACTGTCTATAACAGACAAGAGACGAATACAATTAGTTTCAGCTTGTCAGAACCTTCAGTCTCAATCATGCCCTTCAGTGGCTATGTGCATGGAAGTTTTAGGTCTCATGACTGCAGCATCAAACGTGATCCCCTTTGCTCATTTGCTCATTTTCATATGAGACCTCTCCAGCTTTGTATGCTGAATCAATGGTGCAGGGATTATACAGATATCACAATTGATATCCTTAAATCCCAATGTTCAACTTTCTCTGACTTGGTGGTTAGATCACCATCATATAATTCAAGGGGCCTCTTTTGTTCTTCCAACCTGGACTGTAATCACAACAGATGCAAGTCTTTTAGGTTGGGGAGCTGTCTGGGGATCTCTGAAGGAACAAGGGGAAATCTCAAGAGGCGAGGTTACCAATCAATGTTTTAGAACTCTGTGCTATTTTCAGGGCTCTTCAGGTTTTGCCTCTGTTGACGTGAGAACCATTCATTTGTTTTCAGACAGACAATCACAACTGTGGCATATGTCAATCATCAGGGTGGGACTCACAGTCCCCTAGCTATAAAAGAAGTATCTTGGTACTTTCTTGGGCGGAATCCAGTTCTTGTCTAATTTCTGCGGTACATATCCCAGGTGTAGACAATTGGGAAGCAGATTATTTCAGCCATCAGACTTTACATCTGGGGGAGTGGTCGCTCCATCCAGATGTGTTTTTTCAGATTGTACAGATGTGGGGTCTTCCAGAAATATATCTGATGGCTTCCCATCTAAACAATAAACTTCCCAGGTACTTGTCCAGGTCCAGTGATCCTCAGGCGGAGTCGGTGGATGCGTTAGCAGTGCCTTGGTTTTACTAACCTGCTTATATCTTCCCGCCTCTAGTTCCTCTTCCAAGAGTTATCTCCAAGATCATCATGGAACAATCGTTTGTGTTTCTGGTAGCACCAGCATGGCCTCACAGGTTTTGGTATGCAGATCTTGTTCGGATGTCCAGTTGCCAGCCTTGGCCACTTCCTCTAAGACCAGACCTTCTGTCTCAAGGACTGTTTTTCCATCACAATCTCAAATCATTAAATTTGAAGGTATGGAAATTGAATGCTTAGTCATAGAGGTTTCTCTGACTCAGTGATTGATACTAATGTTACAGGCTCTTAAATCTGTCCCTAGGAACATTTATTATCGAGTTTAGAAGACTTATATTTCATGGTGTTCTTCTCATAAATTCTCCTGGCATTCTTTTAGAATTTCTAGAAGTTTACAGTTTCTTCAGGATGGTTGGATAAAGGTTTGTCTGCAAGTTCCTTGAAGGGACAAATCTCTGCTCTTTCTGTTTTATTTCACAGAAAGATTGCTATGCTTCCTTATATTCACTGTTTTGTACAGGCTTTGGTCCGTATGAAGTCTGTCATTAAATCAATCTCTCCTCCTTGGAGTCTTAATTTGGTTTTGAAGGCTTTACAGGCTCCTCCTTTTGAGCCTATGCATTCTTTGGATATTAAACTACTTTCTTGGAAAGTGTTGTTCTGTTTGGCTATCTCTTCTGCTAGAAGAGTTTCTGAATTATCTGCTCTTTCTTGTGAGTCGCCTATTCTGATTTTCCATCAAGATAAGGCAGTTTTGCGGACTTAATTTAAATTTTTACCTAAAGTTGTGAATTCATACAACATTAATAGGGAAATTGTTGTCCCCTCTTTGTGTCCTAATCCTAAAAATTCTTTGGAGAGATCCTTACATTCTCTGGATGTTGTAAGAGCTTTGACATATTATGTTGAAGCTACTAAAGATTTCAGGAAGACTTCTAGTCTATTTGTTGTCTTCTCTGGTTCTAGGAAAGGTCAGAAGGCTTCTGCTTTTTCCTTGGCATCTTGGTTAAAGCTTTTGATTCATCAGGCTTATTTGGAGTCGGGTCAGGCCCCACCTCAGAGAATCACTGCTCATCCTACTAGATCAGTCTCCACTTTGTGGGCTTTTAAGAATGAAGCTTCAGTTGATCAGATTTGAAAAGCAGTGATTTGGTCTTCTTTGCATATATTTACTAAATTCTACCATTTGATGTATTTGCCTCTTCGGAAGCAGCTTTTGGAAGAAAAGTTCTTCAGGCAGCTGTTTCAGTTTGATTCCTCTGCTTATGTTTTAAGTTTTTGTTTTTTTTCAATTATGAGAAAAAAATTATTTTTTTGGATGTGGATTTCATTTTTTCAGCGGAAAAACATAATTTATGTAAGAACTTACTTGATAAATTCATTTCTTTCATATTATCAAGAGTCCATGAGCTAGTGACGTATGGGATATACATTCCTACCAGGAGGGGCAAAGTTTCCCAAACCTCAAAATGCCTATAAATACACCCCTCACCACACCCACAAATCAGTTTAACGCATAGCCAAGAAGTGGGGTGATAAAAAAAGGAGCGAAAGCATCAAAAATAAGGAATTGGAATAATTGTGCTTTATACAAAAAAATTATAACCACCACAAAAAGGGTGGGCCTCATGGACTCTTGCTAATATGAAAGAAATGAATTTATCAGGTAAGTTCTTACATAAATTATGTTTTCTTTCATGTAATTAGCAAGAGTCCATGAGCTAGTGACGTATGGGATAATGACTACCCAAGATGTGGATCTTCCACGCAAGAGTCACTAGAGAGGGAGGGATAAAATAAAGACAGCCAATTCCGCTGAAAATAATCCACACCCAAAACAAAGTTTAAATCTTATAATGAAAAAAACTGAAATTATAAGCAGAAGAATCAAACTGAAACAGCTGCCTAAAGTACTTTTCTACCAACACTGCTTCAGAAGAAGAAAACACATCAAAATGGTAGAATTTAGTAAAAGTATGCAAAGAAGACCAAGTTGCTGCTTTGCAAATCTGATCAACCGAAGCTTCATTCCTAAACGCCCAGGAAGTAGAAACTGACCTAGTAGAATGAGCTGTAATCCTTTGAGGCGGAGTTTTACCCGATTCGACATAAGCATGATGAATCAAAGATTTTAACCAAGATGCCAAAGAAATGGCAGAGGCCTTCTGACCTTTCCTAGAACCGGAAAAGATAACAAATAGACTAGAAGTCTTTCGGAAATTTTTAGTAGCTTCAACATAATATTTCAAAGCTCTAACTACATCCAAAGAATGCATCGATCTTTCCTTAGAATTCTTAGGATTAGGACACAAAGAAGGAACCACAATTTCTCTACTAATGTTGTTAGAATTCACAACCTTAGGTAAAAATTTAAAAGAAGTTCGCAACACCGCCTTATCCTGATGAAAAATCAGAAAAGGAGACTCTCACAAGAAAGAGCAGATAATTCAGAAACTCTTCTAACAGAAGAGATGGCCAAAAGAAACAAAACTTTCCAAGAAAGTAATTTAATGTCCAGAGAATGCATAGGTTCAAACGGAGGAGCTTGAAGAGCCCCCAGAACCAAATTCAAACTCCAAGGAGGAGAAATTGACTTAATAACAGGTTTTATATGAACCAAAGCCTGTACAAAACAATGAATATCAGGAAGACTAGCAATCTCTCTGTGGAAAAGAACAGAAAGAGCAGAGATTTGTCCTTTCAAGGAACTTGCAGACAAATCTTTATCCAAACCATCCTGAAGAAACTGTAAAATTCTAGGAATTCTAAAAGAATGCCAAGAAAAATGATGAGAAAAACACCAAGAAATGTAAATCTTCCAGACTCGATAATATATCTTCCTAGATACAGATTTACGAGCCTGTAACATAGTATTAATTACTGAGTCAGAGAAACTTCTATGACTGAGAATCAAGCGTTCAATCTCCATACCTTCAAATTTAAGGATTTGAGATCCTGATGGAAAAAAGGACCTTGCGATAGAAGGTCTGGTCTTAATGGAAGAGTCCACGGTTGGCAAGTGGCCATCCGGACAAGATCCGCATACCAAAACCTGTGAGGCCATGCTGGAGCCACCAGCAGAACAAACGAGCACTCCTTTAGAATCTTGGAAATCACTCTTGGAAGGAGAACTAGAGGCGGAAAGATATAGGCAGGATGATACTTCCAAGGAAGGTTACCCTTGTCTGAGGAATCAATGAACTTTTTGGTAAATTGATCCTCCAACCATGTTCTTGAAGAAACAATACAAGTCGATTCGTATGAGATTCTGCTAAATGTGAAGACTGAACAAGTACCAAGATATCGTCCAAATAAGGAAATACCACAATACCCTGTTCTCTGATTACAGACAGAAGGGCACCGAGAACCTTTGTAAAAATCCTTGGAGCTGTTGCTAGGCCAAACGGCAGAGCCACAAACTGGTAATGCTTGTCTAGGAAAGAGAATCTAAGAAACTGATAGTGATCTGGATGAATCGGAATATGTAGATATGCATCCTGTAAATCTATTGTGGACATATAATGCCCTTGCTGAACAAAAGGCAGAATAGTCCTTATAGTTACCATTTTGAATGTTGGTATCCTTACATAATGATTCAATATTTTTAAATCCAGAACTGGTCTGAAGGAATTCTCCTTCTTTGGTACAATAAAGAGATTTGAGTAAAACCCCAGCCCCTGTTCCAGAACTGGAACTGGCACAATTACTCCAGCTAACTCTAGATTGGAAACACAATTCAGAAATGCTTGAGCCTTCACTGGATTTACTGGGACACGGGAAAGAAAAAATCTTCTTGCAGGAGGCCTTATCTTGAAGCCTATTCTGTACCCTTGTGAAACAATGTTCTGAATCCAAAGATTGTGAATCGAATGGATCCAAATTTCTTTGAAAAATCGTAATCTGCCCCCTACCAGCTGGGCTGGAATGAGGGCCGCACCTTCATGTTGACTTGGGAGCCGGCTTTGGCTTTCTAAAAGGCTTGGATTTATTCCAGACTGGAGATGGTTTCCAAACTGATACCGCTCCTGTAGGGGAAGGATCAGGCTTTTGTTCCTTATTGTGACGAAAGGAACGAAAACGATTAGTAGACCTAAATTTACCTTTAGATTTTTTATCCTGTGGTAAAAAAGTTCCTTTCCCCCCAGTAACAGTTGAAATAAGGGAATCCAACTGTGAACCAAATAATTTATTACCCTGGAAAGAAAGGGAAAGCAAAGTTGACTTAGAAGACATATCAGCATTCCAAGTTTTAAGCCATAAAGCTCTTCTAGCTAAAATAGCTAGAGACTTATACCTGACATCAACCCTAATGATATCAAAGATGGCATCACAAATAAAATTATTAGCATGTTGAAGAAGATTAACAATGCTATGAGAATTATGATCTGTTACTTGCTGCGCTAAAGCTTCCAACCAAAAAGTTGAAGCTGCAGCAACATCCGCTAAAGATATAGCAGGTCTAAGAAGATTACCTGAACATAAGTAAGCTTTTCTTAGACAGGATTCAATTTTTCTATCTAAAGGATCCTTAAAGGAAGTACTATCTGCCGTAGGAATAGTAGTACGTTTAGCAAGAGTAGAGATAGCCCCATCGACCTTAGGGATTTTGTCCCAAAACTCTAATCTGTCAGATGGCACAGGATATAATTGCTTAAAACGTTTAGAAGGAGTAAATAAATTATCCCATTCCCTGGAAATTACTTCAGAAATAGCATCAGGGACAGGAAAAACTTCTGGAATAACTACAGGAGATTTAAAAACCTTATTTAAACGTTTAGATTTAGTATCAAGAGGACCAGAATCCTCTATTTCTAATGCAATTAAGACTTCTTTAAGTAAAGAACAAATAAATTCCATTTTGAATAAATATGAAGATTTATCAGCATCAACCTCTGAAACAAAATCCTCTGAACCAGAGGAATCATTATCAGAATCAGAATGATGATGTTCATTTAAAAATTCATCTGAAAAATGAGAAGTTTTAAAAGACCTTTTACGTTTACTAGAAGGAGGAATAACAGACATAGCCTTCTTAATGGATTTAGAAACAAAATCTCTTATGTTAACAGGAACACTCTGAGTATTAGATGTTGATGGAACAGCAACAGGTAATGTAACATTACTAAAGGAAATATTATCTGCATTAACAAGTTTGTCATGTCATTCATTACAAACAACAGCTGGAGGAACAGATACCACAAGTTTACAGCAAATACACTTAACTTTGGTAGATCCAGCATCAGGCAGCGATTTTCCAGAAGTATCTTCTGATTCAGGAATCAATCTGAGACATCTTGCAATATGTAAAATAAAAAACAACATATAAAGCAAAATTGATCAAATTCCTTAAATGACAGTTTCAGGAATGGGAAAAAAAATGCCAGTGAACAAGCTTCTAGCAACCAGAAGCAAATAAACAATGAGACTTAAATAATGTGGAGACAATAATGACGCCCATATTTTTTGGCGCCAAAAAAGACGCCCACATTATTTGGCGCCTAAATGCTTTTAGCGCCAAAAATGACGCCACATCCGGTAACGCCAACATTTTTGGCGCAAAAACGTCAAAAATGACACAACTTCCGGCGACAAGTATGACGCCGGAAATAACAAAGAAAAATTTTTGCGCCAAAAAAGTCCGCGCCAAGAATGACGCAATAAAATGAAGCATTTTCAGCCCCCGCGAGCCTAACAGCCCACAGGGAAAAAAGTCAAATTTTAAGGTAAGAAAATTGATTATTCAAATGCATTATCCCAAATAATGAAACTGACTGTCTGAAATAAGGAATATTGAACATCCTGAATCAAGGCAAATAAATGTTTAAACACAAATATTTAGAACTTTATATAAAAGTGCCCAACCATAGCTTAGAGTGTCACAAAAATAAGACTTACTTACCCCAGGACACTCATCTACATGTAGTAGAAAGCCAAACCAGTACTGAAACGAGAATCAGTAGAGGTAATGGTATATATAAGAGTATATCGTCGATCTGAAAAGGGAGGTAAGAGATGAATCTCTACGACCGATAACAGAGAACCTATGAAATAGACCCCGTAGAAGGAGATCATTGAATTCAAATAGGCAATACTCTCTTCACATCCCTTTGACATTCACTGCACGCTGAGAGGAAAACCGGGCTCCAACCTGCTGCGGAGCGCATATCAACGTAGAATCTAGCACAAACTTACTTCACCACCTCCACAGGAGGCAACGTTTGTAAAACTGATTTGTGGGTGTGGTGAGGGGTGTATTTATAGGCATTTTGAGGTTTGGGAAACTTTGCCCCTCCTGGTAGGAATGTATATCCCATACGTCACTAGCTCATGGACTCTTGCTAATTACATGAAAGAAATGGCTGTTTTTATTTTTATCCCTCCCTCTCTAGTGACTCTTCTGTGGAGTTCCACATCTTGGGTAATATCCCATACCCTTATATATTATCCCATTATCCTTTTTTGATGCTTTTTACTCCTTTTTTTATTACCCCACTACTTGGCTATTCGTTAAATTGAATTGTGGGTGTGGTGAGGGGTATATTTATAGGCATTTTGAGGTTTAGTAACTTTTGCCCCTCCTGGTAGGATTGTATATCCCATACGTCACTAGCTCATGGACTCTTGCTAATATGAAAGAAATGAATTTATCAGGTAAGTTCTTACATAAATTATGTTTTTCTTTGTTTTTGTTCTAAAGTAAACCTTGTTTTAACCACAAGCACATGAACAGTAGTTCTAAAGATTAATTTATGGTTGAAATAATTAATAAAAGTTTCTGTGAACACAATTTTAAAATAATTAAATATATTAGGTAGAAAAACATTAATTTCAATTAAGTTAAGTCTTTGACTTAGTGTGAATTCTCATGAAATGTCCCTAACGTCCAGTAAACCTAAGCCTTTGCATAGAAACTGAGAAAGGTCTAGTTGTCACAGTGTCTACTACAAGTGTAGGGGACTGACTAAATCAGGACAGTTTATATGTTTTCATGCTAAAATAATTATGTAATTAATAACATTACTCCTATTGTGTTTCTTATTGACAGATGAATTCACAAACTGCAATAATCCTAGTCATGATCAGAGTGCAGATGCTTCTTTACATCTTCTGCAAAATCAAAGAAGCCACGTGGGAAATATATGTTATGAATGTGGGAAATGTTTTTTTAAGAAATCACATCTTTGTAAACATCTAAATATTCATACAGGAGAAAAGCCATTTTCCTGTCCTATATGTGGTAATTTTTTTAACTATAAAAAGAATCTTGCTGCTCATCAGAAAATTCATACAGCAGAAAAAGGATTTTTATGTTCTGACTGTGGGAAATATTTTACTCGAAAATCACATCTTATTGATCATCAGAAAATTCACACAGGAGATAAAGAATTTTCATGTTCTGATTGTGGAAAATGTTTTATTCTGAAATCAAATCTCATTAGGCATCAGAAAATTCATACAGGAGAGAAAGCATTTTCATGTTTTGACTGTGGGAAATATTTTACTAGAAAATCACATCTTATTGATCATCAGAAAATTCACACAGGAGATAAAGAATTTTCATGTTCTGACTGTGGAAAATGTTTTACTCAGAAAACAACTCTTATTAAGCATCAGAAAACTCATACAGGAGAGAGAGCATTTTCATGTTCTGACTGTGGGAAATGTTTTACTCAGAAATCGCATCTTCTCAGCCATCAGAAAATTCATACAGGGGAGAAAGGATTTTCATGTTCTAAATGCGGGAAATGTTTTATTCAGAAAACAACTCTTATTAACCATCAGAAAACTCATATTAAAAGAAATCGGAGTTTAACCTCCTAAGTACAGAGGGTGGTATGTAGTCATCACCCACACAATACCAAGTGCTGATGATGACTGCATGTAACTCCCTGGGGCATGCAGTTTTGGAGCTCTTTGAGGCCCCTTCTGCACCTCAAGCATTTATGGGATATGAGAAATATCAAAAGTGTTCTCGGGGACACAATTGAAAGAATGTACTTGAATAGCACTCAACAGCAAATAGTCAATTGGTGGCCATTGATACCCAAGGTAAAGAAGCCTAAAGTGGGGCGGATTTAAAACTTAACTTTTAATAGCTTCATTAAAATACAAAAAATTAAAAATCACAGACAGTGTGAAGGTGAAAGAATGCAGCTCCTAAGGAGAATTATCAATATAATTCCCAGTATGTTCTCCAGAGGATGCGTTCTCTATTTGTAAGGGTACTATATATATCTCTCGTGTGGTGCCCTCTATGATAGGGTCCTGTGTTACATTCGAGATATAGTGACCCACTAATCTTGTGCTATCCTCTGTGGGGAGGGTGAGAGTGATAATAATCACTTTTAGAGAACCCAGATTATAGATATCCCCATCAGCTAATAAAATATCAGTATATCTTTTTGGATAAATATATGATATACTCTGTATTATCCCACGGGTGTCTTATTACTCAAAGACGATTTAAACAATATTATTTACTGCAGTATTTGTACACCAATGGTGGAAAATAATTGCACAGTTCAATATTTATTTTGAGTGTCACGTGGTCTTAGAAAAATAGAAAGGCAGTTAGAATGCCTGCCAGGGTTTTCTATACTTACTAAATAGAAAGATACGAATATGCAATCTATAACACAGTTATAGTATACTTATATATTCTGTACCAAGTACTAAGCAATTAACACAGTATTACAAAATGATTTTCAATCTAATGTCACATGGACTGCATTGCTCCTTATTATATTGCAGGTTTAGAAGGTAGTCTTGTGTTATTGTTTGTTGTTGTAATCGTACAGTACTCTATTAGTACACAAATAGCTCTGTAAGTTAGTTTATTATATTCCTGATTATGTTGAATAGATCCCACTCAAAAGGTTAAATATGTATTTAAATCTGTTATGGTATCAGTTTATTTATTATAGGATTGTACTGTGCTTGTGCTTAACGTGGCGGTACTTTGGATCCTAGTAAAAACTAATTACAACCGATTCAGGTGGGTAGCTGCTATTAAACAACAGCTGTGGTATCAGGATATTGTTTTGGATGTTTAACGTGTACATAGACCTCCGTTATGACACTACCAGTAACTTTATTCTATACTGCCAAATATATTGCATACGCTCCAATTGAGTGTGCAGGAGTCGGGTAATTAGTGTCTATATTGACACCCGTGCTCAGTCAGGTAGTATGCTTAGTACACAGTTAGGTATGTCCCCTGGATAGCTGTTACATACTGGTCCAGAGTATTTAAATCATATATAATCTTAGTTAGATAGTGACAAAGCTGATATAGAAGACTCCGGTATTAAAATTATTATAGTTAAGTCTCCCCCGGTTTTTTGGATTTACAGGGTCTCTATATATTTGAGACCATAGGAGATCAGAGCTGACTTTCCATAACGTATCAATTTAAAGTACACATACTATACATACTGTTTATAATTTCAGTTCGTAGGGTACTTATATAGATAATTAATGAGAGGTTTGGCGGCTCTGTTACTCCCGTAGGTCACACTCAAACACACACATAGCGTTTTTAAGTTAAATTCTAATAAAGCATTCATGCACCAAATCACACTGCTGTTTTTTAGTTAAAAGGAGAGATATTCTCCGGCTGCCCTGATATGTTTCGCCAAAAAAGGCTTTGTCAAAGGTCATGAATGCTTTATTAGAATTTAACTTAAAAACGGTATGCGTGTGTGTGAGTGTGACCTACGGGAGTAACAGAGCTGCCAAACCTCTCATTAATTATCTATATAAGTACCCTACGAACTGAAATTATGTATAGTATGTGTACTTTAAATTGATACGTTATGGAAAGTCAGCTCTGATCTCCTATGGTCTCAAATATATAGAGACCCTGTAAATCCAAAAAAACGGAGAGACTTAACTATAATAATTTTAATACCGGAGTCTTCTATATCAGCTTTGTCACATCTAACTAAGATTATATATGATTTAAATACTCTGGACCAGTATGTAACAGCTATCCAGGGGACATACCTAACTGTGTACTAAGCATACTACCTGACTGAGCACGGGTGTCAATATAGACACTAATTACCATACTCCTGCACACTCAATTGGAGCGTATGCAATATATTTGGCAGTATAGAATAAAGTTACTGGTAGTGTCATAACGGAGGTCTATGTACACGTTAAACATCCAAAACAATATCCTGATACCACAGCTGTTGTTTAATAGCAGCTACCCACCTGAATCGGTTGTAATTAGTTTTTACTAGGATCCAAAGTACCGCCACGTTAAGCACAAGCACAGTACAATCCTATAATAAATAAACTGATACCATAACAGATTTAAATACATATTTAACCTTTTGAGTGGGATCTATTCAACATAATCAGGAATATAATAAACTAACTTACAGAGCTATTTGTGTACTAATATAGAGTACTGTACGATTACAACAACAAACAATAACACAAGACTACCTTCTAAACCTGCAATATAATAAGGAGCAATGCAGTCCATGTGACATTAGATTGAAAATCATTTTGTAATACTGTGTAAATTGCTTAGTACTTGGTACAGAATATATAAGTATACTATAACTGTGTTATAGATTGCATATTCTTATCTTTCTATTTAGTAAGTATAGAAGACCCTGGCAGGCATTCTAACTGCCTTTCTATTTTTGTAAGACCACGTGACACCCAAAATAAATATTGAACTGTGCAATTATTTTCCACCATTGGTGTACAAATACTGCAGTAAATAATATCGTTTAAATCGTCTTTGAGTAATAAGACACCCGTGGGATAATACAGAGTATATCATATATTTATCCAAAAAGATATACTGATATTTTATTAGCTGATGGGGATATCTATAATCTGGGTTCTCTAAAAGTGATTATTACCACTCTCACCCTCCCCACAGAGGATAGCACAAGATTAGTGGGTCACTATATCTCGAATGTAACACAGGACCCTATCATAGAGGGCACCACACGAGAGATATATATAGTACCCTTACAAATAGAGAACGCATCCTCTGGAGAACATACTGGGAATTATATTGATAATTCTCCTTAGGAGCTGCATTCTTTCACCTTCACACTGTCTGTGATTTTTAATTTTTTGTATTTTAATGAAGCTATTAAAAGTTAAGTTTTAAATCCGCCCCACTTTGGGCTTCTTTACCTTGGGTATCAATGGCCACCAATTGACTATTTTCTGTTAAGTGCTATTCAAGTACATTCTTTCAATTGTTTTCAGCAATTGACACTTTCTACCCTTTGGTTAGAATCAAGCCTGTTTTAAACCTGTTGCTCCCCCATGGAGCTTAAATTTGGTTCTTAAGGTTCTTCAAGGAGTTCCGTTTGAACCTCTTCATTCCATAGATATCAAACTTTTATCTTGGAAAGTTCTTTTTTTGGTAGCTATTTCCTCGGCTCGTAGAGTCTCCGAGTTATTTGCTTTACAATGTGATTCTCCTTATCTGATCTTCCATACGGATAAGGTAGTCCTGCGTACCAAACCTGGGTTTATACCTAAGGTGGTATCTAACAAGAATATCAATCAAGAGATTGTTGTTCCATCCTTGTGCCCTAATCCTTCTTCAAAGAAGGAACGTCTATTACACAATCTGGACGTGGTCCATGCTTTAAAAGTTTTACTTACAAGCTACTAAAGAGAGACTGCTGGACAGCAGCCTCCTGAAAGGATTACAGCTCATTCTACTAGATCTGTGGCTTCACTTGGGCCTTTAAAAATGAGGCTTCTGTTGAACAGATTTGCAAGGCGGCGACTTGGTCTTCGCTTCATACTTTTTCCAAATTCTACAAATTTGATACTTTTGCTTCTTCGGAGGCTATTTTTGGGAGAAAGGTTTTACAGGCAGTGGTACCTGCCTTGTCCCTCCCTTCATCCATGTACTTTAGCTTTGGTATTGGTATCCCACAAGTAATGGATGATCCGTGGACTGGATACACCTTACAAGAGAAAACACAATTTATGCTTACCTGATAAATTTATTTCTCTTGTGGTATATCCAGTCCATGGCCCGCCCTGTCATTTTAAGGCAGTTAATTTTTTCATTTAAACTACAGTCACCACTGCACCCTATGGTTCCTCCTTTCTCTGCGTGTTTTCGGTCGAATTACTAGATATGGCAGTTAGGGGAGGAGCTATATAACAGCTCTGCTGTGGGTGTCCTCTGGCAACTTCCTGTTGGGAATGAGAATATCCCACAAGTAATGGAAGATCCATGGACTGGATACACCACAAGAGAAATAAATTTATCAGGTAAGCATAAATTGTGTTTTTCTGGCAATGGGCAGGCACTTCTGATGTGATTGTGGAAACTTAAGGGTTAATCTCCTTCAAGGTAGAAGGAGTTCATCCTAATTTGGGGCTCAGAATTATTTGTATCCCTCTCTTGGCTATATACTAATACTTCAACAGGATCTGTTTATTAGAAAGGACGGGCAAATTTTGGAAATACAAATTTGTCGTTATGCCTACACTAATTATTTAACTAATTGGTATTCCCTTCAGATGTGTCACTAGCCTTTAATAGAGATGTATCTCTATCTTGGGTCACAGTTATAAACCCTTTTACATTTAACATAAATCGGATATCCTTGTAATTATATTACATTTACAATATTACCACCTGTGGTTTTGTACTTTATATATATACTTTACTGCTCACAGCCAGTGGCTGATATTTCTATTAGGCACCCAGTGATCTCCTGGAATTATACCAGTTATCTAACTGGACTTTTTACTTGCTAGCATTTTAGTTTTAATAATACACCCATTGGTTTAAACACATTCTAATAAAGATTTACATTTTAATTTGTGTGACTTTTTTCTAAACTCCATTTTACTTGAGGGTCTTAACTGAGTGCTTATACAGTATAATTTTTTTGTTCAGTTTCTTTAACTGACTGCCAATCAATGTTGTGTTTCTGATACTTTGCACCTATACCACCTATTATCAGTTGTATTTTGAGGCCAATCTAAGTGGTGCCATCATCTCAATCTTTTTCTAAAGTAATTTTTGACCTAGCAATAGGTTTTCTTTGATAGAGCACACTGAAACTAAGCTAAAATCAATATGACCACTACATATGAAATAGACAGACAAAATAGACAACAGAAAAGACTAGTGACCTCAATGAGGTTTTAAATATCTTCAATACTGGGGAATGTGGTAACTTAAATAACCAGATGGAATATACACTAAGAGACCTACATAAGACCTATTATAAACAAGATAAAATATGGTGGAACAAGCATTTCTTCGAAAAATATATTGAAAGAAATTTAAACCAAGGGGCCTAAGAATCCATCTCTTCCCAGCCTTTTAATTTAAAGATCCTAATATCGGTGTGGAATGGGAGGATGCACTGTCTGTGTGCTGCACCAAATTAATGAAGATCCTCATAAAACACGACACTTCAGAGGGGGAGGAGCTTGGCCGTGCAGGAACATGGTCACAAGCTAGAGGAGCTCTGAGCATTAATGGCTCAATAAAGACAGTGAGGACCATAAATGTTGCCCAAAATCACATCAAACACATAGTATGTGAGCTATCGGGGGGCACCTTGGTGAACAGCCAAAATTACAGTGCGGCAACAGCACGCGACCTGCATACTTGAGAGCCGATGCGGCTGCCGTCTTGTATGCCATGCGGTGCAGGACATAAAAGTCACAAGGAGAGGTTTAAATAACCATGAGCCGCCGATTCAAGTGACGATCTTGCCAGCAATCAGATAAGTATTGGGCACATTGCAACTTAGCAGGGCTGACTGAAGCAGTTAAAATTTTCATAACGGGCAGCCATGTGCTTCTTTTTCTTTTCCCTGCAACCCACTGCCACACAATAACATCAGATCAAATGCAGTCACACATGAAACATAGCATATGAACCTTATAGTCACAATATTACCAAAAGGTGCAACAAAATAAATATCTACTTTGTACCTGCATAGGTTAATTTAACCCCACAAAGTCCCTCAACAACAATCTCTGCTTTGACCATCAGGGATTTTTATCATAAAAGATGTAACCAGTGTGGGACTTCTGCTCTGCCTCCTATCACATATGACCAACAAAAGCAAAGATGTATTAAGCATATCTATCAACTAACTGCCCAGTACTGGGCTTGCTTTATAACCTACAAGGTGGACAACCTAACAAGTAGCTATCAAAGCAGTTAATACTAATGAAGCAGCAATAGGTGTACAGCGATCACAAAGTAACCCAGCCACTTTTAAGGGGAAATCTACATTATCATCCTGAGGTATATATTTCTTCTGTTAAGTGTGATCAGTCCACGGGTCATCATTACTTCTGGGATATTACTCCTCCCCAACAGGAAGTGCAAGAGAATTCACCCAGCAGAGCTGCATATAGCTCCTCCCCTCTACGTCACCCCCAGTCATTCTCTTGCACCCAACGACTAGATAGGATGTGTGAGAGGACTATGGTGATTTTATTTAGTTTTATTTCTTCAATCAAAAGTTTGTTATTTTTTAATAGCACCGGAGTGTGTTATTCCTTCTCTGGTAGAGTTTGAAGAAGAATCTACCAGAGTTTTTACTATGATTTTAGCCGGAGTTGTTAAGATCATATTGCTGTTTCTCGGCCATCTGAGGAGAGGTAAACTTCAAATCAGGGGACAGCGGGCAGTTTAATCTGCAAAGAGGTATGTAGCAGTTTTTATTTTCTGACAATGGAATTGATGAGAAAATCCTGCCATACCGACATAATATCATGTATGTATATTTTACATTTGAGTATTCTGGGGAATGGTACTTCACTGGAATTACACTGTGTATATAAGACTTTAGCCTAATTGCAAAGCAACAGGCTTTTTAATAACTTTTAATTTATGTTAAACGTTTTTGCTGGAATGTAAAATCGTTTTCATTTTCTGAGGTACTGGGTGAATAAAATGTTTGGGCACTATTTTTCCACTTGGCAGTTGCTTGATCTAATTATGACAGTTTACTGATCTCTCTCACTGTTGTGTGTGAGGGGGAGGGACCTTTTTTTGGCGCTTTTACTACGCATCAAAAATTTCAGTCAGAAGCTCATTGTTTTTTCCTGCATGTTCCGGTTTATCTCTACAGAACTCAGGGGTCTTCAAAGCTTGTTTGAGGGAAGTAATCTAACAGAGCTGTGAGATTGTAGTTGACTGTGATAAAAAACGTTTATTCTTTAACTTTTTTATGCCATCAGGGTTAGTTATCCTTTGCTAATGGGAACAAGCCTTTGCTAAATTGTGTTTGGTTTTACAAAGTTTATTGATTTCAACTGTTATATATCTTCAGTGCTTCTTAAGCACAGTACGTTTTTTCATTGTATTTTACTTGAATAATATTTCCAAGTTGCAAGTTTATTTGCTAGTGTGTTAAACATGTCTGATTCAGAGGATGAGACCTGTACTATTTGTGCTAACGCCAAAGTGGAGCCCAATAGAAATTTATGTACTAACTGTATTGATGCTACTTTAAATAAAAGTCAATCTGTACAAATTGAACAAATTTCACCAAACAACGAGGGGAGAGTTATGCCGTCTAACTCGCCTCACGTGACAGTACCTGCATCTCCCGCTCGGGAGGTGCGCGATATGGTGGCGCCCAGTACATCTGGGCGGCCATTACAAATAACATTACAAGATATGGCTACTGTTATGACTGAGGTTTTGGCTAAATTACCAGAACTAAGAGGCAAGCGTGATCACTCTGGGGTGAGAACAGAGTGCGCTGATAATGCTAGGGCCATGTCAGATACTGCGTCACAACTTGCAGAACATGAGGACGGAGAGCTTCATTCTGCGGCTGACGGTTCTGATCCAAACAGATTGGATTCAGATATTTCAAATTTTAAATTTAAGCTGGAAAACCTCCGTGTATTACTAGGGGAGGTGTTAGCGGCCCTGAATGATTGTAACACAGTTGCAATACCAGAGAAAATGTGTAGGTTGGATAAATATTTTGCTGTACCAACAAGTACTGACGTTTTTCCTATACCTAAGAGACTAACTGAAATTATTACTAAGGAGTGGGATAGACCCGGTGTGCCGTTCTCACCCAGGGCCGCCATCAGGGGGTGACAGGGGTGACTCCTGTCAGGGGCCCAGTGGACCAGGGGGGCCCCATGAGGCAAGAACTAAAAAAAAAAAAAAAAAAATTTTTTTTTTTTTTAATTTTGGCAGCCACCAGTGGGTACTACAGCAGAGTACTAATTGAGCATGGGAAATGTTTTTACAAGGAGTAAAGTATTAGCATTTGAGAGGATTTCTGAGTGTGCACTAAACCACTATGCACAGTGTGAGACAGACTTGGCACTTTGTACAGTGTGTGTCTGAGTCGGGCAGCAGGTCACTTTCATTTGCAAAGAGGGTAGGATTTATTTAGCAAATGTTTTTTATTTCTTTGTGCAATTTCGGATTGTAACTTCAGTGTGGTAGTAGTTGTATGGTGGGGCCAGGGGTACATAAAAACACATTTTTTTAGCAGCAGTGTATTTATGATTATTTGACAATGCTGTAGAAATTCTATATTTAAAACCATGCAGAAATGTTTCCTCCTCAATACACAAATGGTAGGTGCCCGTTTGGCAGATATACATTTATATACATTATATATATATATTACATTCCAGTTTACTGCCACTTTATGCAAGGACTTTCCAGATGCAAGGAGGCATTTTATCTAAGATTTTTGCATCTGTATAAAATGTTATACTCTCAGACTAAGATTGCTCAGTGTTTGAAATGAGACAGGTTAACTTAAAACTGTTCAGTTTACACTACAGCTGACTTAATTTTGAAATACATACCAACAAGCCTAAATCCTGCATTTAACCAGATCTAATGGTATGAGTACCACAGCTTATGGTTCCACCAAGACCATATAAAGTACAGCATTTTCAAAATCCATAAGTACAGCTGACAGATGGGAACATTTGTACACTATATTTGAAGTGGTGCTTTTGGTTGGGGAAAATGGGGAAAAAACAAACATGTGTCAACCTTTTAAAAGTACTTTTCTTCATCTAGCCATCTACCCAGATCATTAATGTACAATTTTGAATTCACAGAATTATTTTTGTTTGTACATTTACAAATATGATTCTTTAAAAAGTGATCTCTTAATTTCTGCATTTTTTTTTTATCATGCATGTCACACAACGTTGATTTAGGGGATGCAAGGTGCATCAATGTTTCCTCCTGTGAGTGTTTCTGTGGGTGTCTGTCTTTATGTCTTTGTGCTTTGGTTTGTGTCTCTGTGTGTATGTATTTTTTTCTGTGGGTCTCTCTGTGAGGGTGGGTGTGTATGTATTTGTGCATTTTCTTTGGATGTCTGTGAGGGTGTGTGCATATGTCTTTGAGCTTTTTCTATGGGTGTCTCTGTGAGGGTGTGTGTATGTTTGTCTTTGTGTATTTTCTCTGGATGCCTCTGTGAGGGTGGGTGTGTATGTTAGTGTTTTCTGTGGATGTCTCTGTGAGGGTGGGTGTGTGTATGTATGTACGTCTGTGTTTTCTGTGGATGTCTCTGTGAGGGTGTGTGTTTTCTGTGGGTGTCTCTGTGAGGGTGTGTGTATGTCTTTGTGTGTTTTCTCTGGATATCTCAGTGAGGGTGTGTGTATGTATGTCTTTCTGTGTTTTATGTGGTTGTCTCTCTGTGTGTGTATGTATTTGTGTGTTTTCTGTGAGTTTCTCTGTGTGTGTGTGTGTCTTTGTGTGTTTTCTGAGGCTGTCTCTGTCAGTGTTTCCTTGGGTGTATGTGCAAGTTTGAGTTTGTGTGTGTGTGTGTGTCCATTGTCTGTTCCTTTTTAGGACATTTTGACCTTACTAATTATTCACATCTTTCTACAGACTTTGAGACTAATAAGACCTTTCCGGAAGTCACCAATCCATCATTTAACCTTTAAATTATTGTTTAGGCAGTTCAGGGCCCTTCCTTTCAGCCACTGCATGCTGTTGTCATCATTTAGTTGGCATCTTCCTTTACAAAAAGATAATCAGAACTCCATATTTTGTTTTCTAAATCTCCTTTTTTTGTTTACAAAACTTTAGTCTACCTCATTACTTGTCGGGTCAATGTAAACAAGTGCTGAGTGTCTGTGTGGGAGTCTGAGTGTGTTTGTGTGTTTCTTTGCATGTCTGCTAGAGAGTCTATATGTGAATCCTTATGTGTGAGTGCACTGTGGCTAAAATCCTGGTCAGCTGATGTAACTTCTAAGTCCAAATTACTTAACATACCTTTCAAGGGGCAGACCTTATTTGGGCCCGGTTTGAAAGAAATTATCGCTGACATTACAGGAGGTAAGGGCCATGCCCTGCCTCAAGACAAAGCCAAACCTAAGGCTAGACAGTCTAATTTTCGTTCCTTTCGGAATTTCAAAGCAGGAGCAGCATCAACTTCCACTGCTCCAAAACAAGAAGGGTCTGGTGCTCGCTACAGACAAGGCTGGAGACCTAACCAGTTCTGGAACAAGGGCAAGCAGGCCAGGAAACCTGCTGCTGCCACTAAAACAGCATGAATTGAGGGCCCCCGATCCGGGATCGGATCTAGTGGGGGGCAGACTTTCTCTCTTCGCCCAGGATCCCTGGGCGCTAGAGATAATATCTCAGGGATACCTTCTGGACTTCAAATACTCTCCTCCAAGAGAGAGATTTCATCTGTCAAGGTTGTCAACAAACCAAACAAAGAAAGAAGCGTTTCTACGCTGCATACAAGAACTATTGTTAATGGGAGTAATCCATCCAGTTCCACGGTCGGAACAGGGACAAGGGTTTTACTCAAATCTGTTTGTGGTTCCCAAAAAAGAGGGAACTTTCAGACCAATCCTGGATTTAAAGATCCTAAACAAATTCCTAAGAGTTCCATCATTCAAAATGGAGACTATTCGGACAATTTTACCCATGATCCAAGAAGGTCAGTACATGACCACAGTGGATTTAAAGGATGCTTACCTTCACATACCGATTCACAAAGATCATTACCGGTATCTAAGGTTTGCTTTTCTAGACAGGCATTACCAGTTTGTAGCTCTTCCATTCGGATTGGCTACAGCTCCAAGAATCTTCACAAAGGTTCTAGGTGCTCTTCTGGCGGTACTAAGACCGCGGGGAATTTCGGTAGCTCCGTACCTAGACGACATTCTGATACAAGCTTCAAGCTTTCAAACTGCCAAGTCTCATACAGAGTTAGTACTGGCTTTTCTAAGGTCACATGGATGGAAGGTGAACGAAAAGAAAAGTTCACTCGTTCCACTCACAAGAGTTCCCTTCCTGGGGACTCTTATAGATTCTGTAGAAATGAAGATTTACCTGACAGAGGACAGGTTAACAAGACTTCAAGGTGCTTGCCGCACCCTTCATTCCATTCAACACCCGTCAGTGGCTCAATGCATGGAGGTAATCGGCTTAATGGTAGCGGCAATGGACATAGTGCCATTTGCTCGCTTACACCTCAGACCACTGCAACTATGCATGCTAAGTCAGTGGAATGGGGATTACTCAGATTTGTCCCCTTCTCTGAACCTGGATCAAGAGACCAGAAATTCTCTTCTATGGTGGCTTTCTCGGCCACATCTGTCCAGGGGGATGCCATTCA
Source organism: Bombina bombina (assembly GCF_027579735.1). Lineage (NCBI taxonomy): Eukaryota > Metazoa > Chordata > Amphibia > Anura > Bombinatoridae > Bombina > Bombina bombina. Next base: position 803,015,089 of record NC_069502.1, on the reverse strand, counting down.
GCAGACCAGACTGGACAATTGTAACAACAGACGCCAGCCTTCTAGGTTGGGGTGCCATCTGGAATTCTCTGAAGGCTCAGGGACAATGGAGTCAGGAGGAGAGTCTCCTGCCAATAAACATTCTGGAATTGAGAGCAGTTCTCAATGCCCTCCTGGCTTGGCCCCAGTTGACAACTCAGGGGTTCATCAGGTTTCAGTCGGACAACATCACGACTGTAGCTTACATCAACCATCAGGGAGGGACAAGAAGCTCCCTAGCAATGATGGAAGTATCAAAGATAATTCGCTGGGCAGAGTCTCACTCTTGCCACCTGTCAGCAATCCACATCCCGGGAGTGGAGAACTGGGAGGCGGATTTCTTAAGTCGTCAGACTTTTCATCCGGGGGAGGGGGAACTTCATCCGGAGGTCTTTGCCCAAATACTTCGACGTTGGGGCAAACCAGAGATAGATCTCATGGCGTCTCGACAGAACGCCAAGCTTCCTCGTTACGGGTCCAGATCCAGGGATCCAGGAGCAGTCCTAATAGATGCCCTGACAGCACCTTGGGACTTCAGGATGGCTTATGTGTTTCCACCCTTCCCGATGCTTCCTCGATTGATTGCCAGAATCAAACAGGAGAGAGCATCAGTGATTCTAATAGCACCTGCATGGCCACGCAGGACTTGGTATGCAGACCTGGTGGACATGTCATCCTGTCCACCTTGGTCTCTACCTCTGAAACAGGACCTCCTGATACAGGGTCCTTTCAAACATCAAAATCTAACTTCTCTGAAGCTGACTGCTTGGAAATTGAACGTTTGATTTTATCAAGACGTGGGTTTTCTGAGTCAGTTATTGACACCTTAATACAGGCTAGGAAGCCTGTTACCAGAAAGATTTACCATAAGATATGGCGTAAATACCTATATTGGTGTGAATCCAAAGGTTACTCTTGGAGTAAGGTTAGGATTCCTAGGATATTGTCTTTTCTACAAGAAGGTTTAGAAAAGGGTTTATCTGCTAGTTCATTAAAGGGACAGATCTCAGCTCTGTCCATTCTGTTACACAAACGTCTGTCAGAAGTTCCAGACGTTCAGGCTTTTTGTCAGGCTTTGGCGAGGATTAAGCCTGTGTTTAAAACTGTTGCTCCACCATGGAGTTTAAACCTTGTTCTTAACGTTTTACAGGGCGTTCCGTTTGAACCCCTCCATTCCATTGATATAAAGTTGTTATCTTGGAAAGTTCTATTTTTAATGGCTATTTCCTCGGCTCGAAGAGTCTCTGAGTTATCAGCCTTACATTGTGATTCTCCTTATTTGATTTTTCATTCGGATAAGGTAGTTCTGCGTACTAAACCTGGGTTCTTACCTAAGGTAGTCACTAACAGGAATATCAATCAAGAGATTGTTGTTCCTTCTTTGTGTCCAAATCCTTCTTCGAAGAAGGAACGTCTACTACACAATCTGGACGTAGTTTGTGCCCTAAAATTTTACTTACAGGCAACTAAGGAATTTCGACAAACGTCTTCTCTGTTTGTCGTGTACTCTGGTCAGAGGAGAGGTCAAAAGGCTTCTGCTACCTCTCTTTCCTTTTGGCTTCGTAGTATAATACGTTTAGCTTATGAGACTGCTGGACAGCAGCCTCCTGAAAGAATTACAGCTCATTCTACTAGAGCTGTGGCTTCCACTTGGGCCTTCAAGAATGAGGCCTCTGTTGAACAGATTTGCAAGGCTGCAACTTGGTCTTCGCTTCATACTTTTTCCAAATTTTACAAATTTGACACTTTTGCTTCCTCGGAGGCTATTTTTGGGAGAAAGGTTCTTCAGGCAGTGGTTCCTTCTGTATAAAGAGCCTGCCTATCCCTCCCGTCATCCGTGTACTTTTGCTTTGGTATTGGTATCCCAGAAGTAATGATGACCCGTGGACTGATCACACTTAACAGAAGAAAACATAATTTATGCTTACCTGATAAATTCCTTTCTTCTGTAGTGTGATCAGTCCACGGCCCGCCCTGTTTTTAAGGCAGGTAATTATTTTTTAAATTATACTCCAGTCACCACTACACCCTTGGTTCCTCCTTTCTCGCTGGTCCTTGGTCGAATGACTGGGGGTGACGTAGAGGGGAGGAGCTATATGCAGCTCTGCTGGGTGAATTCTCTTGCACTTCCTGTTGGGGAGGAGTAATATCCCAGAAGTAATGATGACCCGTGGACTGATCACACTACAGAAGAAAGGAATTTATCAGGTAAGCATAAATTATGTTTTTACAAAAATTGTGTTAAGAAGGTTACTAAATCAGAAAACAAAAAACCTGCTACCCTTACAACTTCGGTTAGTACCTTTTTCCAGCCACAAGAGGTAGCTATAACCTCACACATAGAAGATGACACAGATCTAAGTAATATCTATTCTGCTCAAGACAATACACAGATCCACATAACACCTGAATATGCTTCACAACTTAAGAGACATTGCCAACCTTCCAACTAAGGTGGACTTTCAGTCACTCAAAGACCTAATCAAATCTGAGCTGTCCATTATGAAAAAAGATATTTCTGAAATAGATAATAGAGTGCTGGACATCGAAGAAACACAGGAAACAGCCAATGAAATGATAGACACAATCACCCATACCTCATCTATACATGACATTCAAATTAACGAGCTCCAACTGAAGATAGAAGATTTGGAAAACAGAGGACGATTAAATAATTTGTGCATAAGGGGCATACCAGAATCAGTAGTACCTAAAGAGTTGGAGGACTACACCCAAAATCTTTTTAAACATCTCATGGGAAATACATCCATAGCCCCCATAATTCTGGAGAGAATACACAGGGCTTTAAGACCTCAGCCAGCAAATACTGCACCTCCTAGGGACGTAATACTTTGCTTCCTGAACTTCTTGCTGTGGAACTAGGAAAAATTACCCCTGAAAGTTCTAGATCTGAAACACATTTCAGAAAGACTTGAGCTTTTATTGTTTTTTTTTTGTTACATGGGTAAGAAAGAATCTTCCCAAAGGAAGTCTTATTTTGAATCCTATTCCACACCCCTAAGAAATTATATTCTGAATTCACTGATTTTGGACAGAGTCTGTCCAAACTCTTTGAAATAGCTTTAGTATGCCCCCTACCAGAAGAACTGGCTTGAGGGCCGCACCTTCATATAGATGGATTTATTCCAATTTGGAAATGGTCTCCAATTAGAGCCAGAGGCCTTAGGGGAAGGAGTGTTTTTTTTTGTTCTCTATTCTGACAAAAAGAACAAAAACGATTGGGAGCTTTAAATTTACCCTTAGATTTCTAGTCTTGGGGCAGAAAAACTCTCTTACCCCCAGTAACAGTGGAGATAATAGAATCCAATTGTGAACCAAAAAGATTTTTACCTTGAAAAGAGAGAGATAATAATCTAGTTTTATACACAATGTCAGCATTCCAAGATTTAAGCCATAAAGATCTTCTAGTTAGAATGGCTAAAGACATGGATTTTACATTGATCTTCCTAACATCAAATATAGCATCACAAATAAAATGATTTGCATGTTTAAGTAAAACAATAATGTTAATTCAGAATCTGAAGACAACTGCTGTACTAAACTGTCCAACCAAAAAGTAGAAGCAGCAGTAATATCAGCCATAGATATATCAGGTCTAAGAATATAGCCAGAATGTAAATATGCCCTTCTTGGATAAGATTCAAGCTTCCTATCTAAAGGATCCTTGGCAACAGGTAAAGGATACAATTTCTTAAACCTAGAAGAAGGGTTAAAAGAGCTACCAGGCTTAGACCATTCTTTAGCAATCACATTAGAGATAGCGTCAGGAATAGGAAATACTTCAGGAGTAATAACAGTAGTCTTAAATACAGAATTTAGACAATTACTAGCTTTATCATCAGAAGATTTAGACTCCTCAATACCCAAAGTAAACAAAACATCCTTTAAGAGAGAACAAATATATTCTAACTTAAAATAAAAGATTTGTCTATATCAGTCTCTGACGTGGCATCCTCTGAATCAGAGGAGACCCCATCAGTAGAGTCTACGTTAGTATGCTGAAGGTCAAAACTTACTTCACTAAGTTTAGAAAAGTGTTGCAAAAACCTTTTATATTTATTTGAAGGCAAAATAGCAGTCATTGCCTTCTCTATTGCTGTAGCAATAAAATCTTACATTTTTGCAGTAATGCTATTTACATTTAGACTGAGATATAATAACAGTGTGTGTATTTGTACTCATAGATATATTTAACAATTTGTTAAACAAGAGGCACATAATAGAGCTGAATAATTTAGATCAGCTTAATTACAACATGCATACTTAGCTTTGTTAAATACCTGTTTAGGCAGCTCAAATCCTATGGTAACATCAGAGGTAGGTTCAGTTTTAGACATAATTGCAAAAAAACTAAATTAGAAAAAAATAAATTAATTCTGCACATTTATATCCATGCTCCTATATATGATAAATATATAACAGGCTTGAGAGAATGGGAAACGGAGTGGAAAAAATATAAAAAAGAAAACTGATTCATAAAATACTGCATGAAAGCTCTCTAAGGCCTAGATTTGGAGTTCGGCGGTAGCCGTGAAAACCAGCGTTAGAGGCTCCTAACGCTGGTTTTGGCCGCCCGCTGGTATTTGGAGTCAGTGATTAAAGGGTCTAACGCTCACTTTTCAGCCGCGACTTTTCCATACCGCAGATCCCCCTACGCCATTTGCGTATCCTATCTTTTCAATGGGTTCTTTCTAACGCCGGTATTTAGAGTCGTTTCTGAAGTGAGCGTTAGAGCTCTAACGACAAAATTCCAGCCGCCTGAAAATAGCAGGAGTTAAGAGCTTTCTGGCTAATGCCGGTTCATAAAGCTCTTAACTACTGTACCCTAAAGTACACTAACACCCATAAACTACCTATGTACCCCTAAACCGAGCTCCCCCCACATCGCCGACACTCGATTAAAATTTTTAACCCCTAATCTGCCGACCGCCACCTACGTTATATTTATGTACCCCTAATCTGCTGCCCCTAACCCCGCCGACCCCTGTATTACATTTATTAACCCCTAACCTGCCCCCCACAACATCGCCTCCAGCTACTTAAAATAATTAACCCCTAATCTTCCGACCGCAAAGCGCCGCCACCTACGTTATCCCTATGTACCCCTAATCTGCTACCCCTAACACCGCAGACCCCTATATTATATTTATTAACCCCTAATCTGCCCCCCTCAACGTCGCCGACACCTAACTTCAATTATTAACCCCTAATCTGACGACCGGAGCTCACCGCTATTCTAATAAATGTATTAACCCCTAAAGCTAAGTCTAACACTAACACCCCCCTAACTTAAATATAATTTACATCTAACGAAATAAATTAACTCTTATTAAATAAATGATTCCTATTTAAAGCTAAATACTTACCTGTAAAATAAATCCTAATATAGCTACAATATAAATTATAATTACATTGTAGCTATTTTAGGATTAATATTTATTTTACAGGCAACTTTGTAATTATTTTAACCAGGTACAATAGCTATTAAATAGTTAAGAACTATTTAATAGTTACCTAGTTAAAATAATAACAAAATTACCTGTAAAATAAATCCTAACCTAAGATATAATTAAACTTAACACTACCCTATCAATAAAATAATTAAATAAACTACCTACAATTACCTACAATTAACCTAACACTACACTATCAATTAATAAATTAAACACAATTGCTACAAATAAATACAATTAAATAAACTAGCTAAAGTACAAAAAATAAAAAAGAACTAAGTTACAAAAAATAAAAAAATATTTACAAACATAAGAAAAATATTACAACAATTTTAAACTAATTACACCTACTCTAAGCCCCCTAATAAAATAACAAAGCCCCCCAAAATAAAAAATTCCCTACCCTATTCTAAATTAAAAAAGTTACAAGCTCTTTTACCTTACCAGCCCTGAACAGGGCCCTTTGCGGGGCATGCCCCAAGAATTTCAGCTCTTTTGCCTGTAAAAGAATAAATACAATACCCCCCCCCAACATTACAACCCACCACCCACATACCCCTAATCTAACCCAAACCCCCCTTAAATAAACCTAACACTAAGCCCCTGAAGATCTTCCTACCTTGTCTTCACCATCCAGGTATCACCGATCCGTCCTGGCTCCAACATCTTCATCCAACCCAAGCGGGGGTTGGCGATCCATAATCCGGTGCTGAAGAGGTCCAGAAGAGGCTCCAAAGTCTTCCTCCTATCCGGCAAGAAGAGGACATCCGGACCGGCAAACATCTTCTCCAAGCGGCATCTTCGATCTTCTTCCATCCGGTGCGGAGCGGGTCCATCTTGAAGCAGGCGACGCGGATCCATCCTCTTCTTCCGATGTCTCCCGACTAATGACGGTTCCTTTAAGGGACGTCATCCAAGATGGCGTCCCTCGAATTCCGATTGGCTGATAGGATTCTATCAGCCAATCGGAATTAAGGTAGGAATTTTCTGATTGGCTGATGGAATCAGCCAATCAGAATCAAGTTCAATCCGATTGGCTGATCCAATCAGCCAATCAGATTGAGCTCGCATTCTATTGGCTGTTCCGATCAGCCAATAGAATGCGAGCTCAATCTGATTGGCTGATTGGATCGGCCAATCGGATTGAACTAGATTCTGATTGGCTGATTCCATCAGCCAATCAGAAAATTCCTACCTTAATTCCGATTGGCTGATAGAATCCTATCAGCCAATCGGAATTCGAGGGACGCCATCTTGGATGACGTCCCTTAAAGGAACAGTCATTCGTCGTTCAGTCGTCGGTCCGGATGGATGTTCCGCGCTGGAGGTCTTCAGGATCCTGCCGCTTCGCTCCGCATGGAAGACAATAGAAGATGCCGCCTGGATGATGACTTCAATCGGATGGAAGATCCTCTTCTGCCGCGCTTGGATGAAGACTTTGACCGGATCATGGACATCGGAGGAGCTCTTCAGGACGGATCGGTGAACCTGGATGGTGAAGACAAGGTAGGAAGATCTTCAGGGGCTTAGTGTTAGGTTTATTTAAGGGGGGTTTGGGTTAGATTAGGGGTATGTGGGTGGTGGGTTGTAATGTTGGGGGGGGGTATTGTATTTATTCTTTTACAGGCAAAAGAGCTGAAATTCTTGGGGCATGCCCCGCAAAGGGCCCTGTTCAGGGCTGGTAAGGTAAAAGAGCTTGTAACTTTTTTAATTTAGAATAGGGTAGGGAATTTTTTATTTTGGGGGGCTTTGTTATTTTATTAGGGGGCTTAGAGTAGGTGTAATTAGTTTAAAATTGTTGTAATATTTTTCTGATGTTTGTAAATATTTTTTTATTTTCTGTAACTTAGTTCTTTTTTATTTTTTGTACTTTAGCTAGTTTATTTAATTGTATTTATTTGTAGGAATTGTATTTAATTTATTTATTGATAGTGTAGTGTTAGGTTAATTGTAGGTAATTGTAGGTAGTTTATTTAATTATTTTATTGATAGGGTAGTGTTAGGTTTAATTATAACTTAGGTTAGGATTTATTTTACAGGTAAATTTGTTATTATTTTAACTAGGTAACTATTAAATAGTTCTTAACTATTTAATAGCTATTGTACCTGGTTAAAATAATTACAAAGTTGCCTGTAAAATAAATATTAATCCTAAAATAGCTACTGTTACGGTTACCCTTAGTCTCGCTGAGAGATGGACCGCTTAGTAGCCTGGATTCCTATTGCTGAAGAGGGGAGAAACTGCTTTCCATAGTATTCTATATGAGTCTCGCAAATGTAGAATAATCCCCCTTAGCTGTAGTACAGCTAGGATACCCTTCTGCCCACAAAAACGAGTCAACGCTGCGATTGAGGGACAACCAAGAACTGAGGACTGGGATGCCCAGCCTGCTTTTTATTTAGGTTACATGCACACAGGGCACTCCCAGGGGGGGAAGCATAAAATCCCCCATCACACATTTAGACAAAGCCCTTGGACAGGCCACCGCAGATAACAAGTACACACAAGAAAACAATTGAGTCCTTCTTATCACCTAGCAGTGAATGCTTATCACAAACTTAATTACAGTACACAATATGCTAGGAAACCTGCCTCAGAAAATAGTTTTCTCAAAACTGAACAGAGTTAACCCTTTATGAAATGATACTTGTTACAGTTTTCTTGGAGCCCTTCTTAGGCGCTGGCTTGGCTGGTTCAGGCATTGCTGCTGGGAAATAAGTTTCTTCACAACAAAATAACTAATGCTTCTGTAACAGTGCTCCCTTTCTGTGGAACACTCTGGCAGACACGGTCTGACCCCTTTTCGGGGCAGACTAAGGCTGTCCAGACCGCTGGTTATGCGGGGCTGAGGTCGGTTTGTCTGGACAACCCGTCGGCGTTGCCATTCTGTTTCCCAGGTCTGTAAGTAATGGTGAAATTGAAGGGTTGCAACGATAAACTCCAACGTAATAGCCTGCCATTATCTCCAGAGACCCGGTTCAGCCACACCAACGGGTTATGGTCGGTGACCAGAGTGAACTCCTGCCCATATAAATAGGGAGTCAATTTCTTTAATGCCCACACCAAAGCCAAACACTCCTTTTCGACCGCTGCATAGCTGACTTCGCGGGGCAGGAGCTTCCGGCTGATGTAGGCAACTGGATGCTCCCCTCCATCTTCGCCTACTTGGCTGAGGACGGCTCCCAGCCCGAACATGGAAGCATCTGTGTGGACGATAAAACGTTTGTTAAGGGCTGGAGCCGCCAAGACAGGAGCGTTAATTAGAGCATTTTTGAGAGCCTGGAAAGCCGTTTCACAGTGGGGAGACCACAGGACCTGTCGAGGTAAGTTCTTCTTGGTCAAGTCAGTCAGGGGTTTGGCAAGTGTGCTGTAGTCTGGTACGAACCGTCTATAGTACCCTGCCGTGCCCAGGAAGGCTAGGACCTGAGTCTTAGTGATGGGGGTGGGCCAATTGGCGACAGCTTCTATCTTGGCCGGCTCTGGTCGCTGCTTTCCACACCCCACCCGGTGACCCAGGTACTGTACCTCGGCCATCCCAAAGTGGCATTTTTCTGGCTTCAGAGTCAGGCCAGCAGCCCGGATCTGATCCAGAACCATTCCTATGCGAGCTAAGTGGTCCTCCCATGACTCACTGTGGATCGCTATGTCGTCCAGGTAGGCGCAAGCAAAACTCTGGAAGCCATCCAGGAGCCTATCCACCAAGCGCTGGAATGTAGCTGGGGCATTCTTCATCCCAAACGGCATTACCCTAAACTGATATAAGCCGAATGGGGTGACGAATGCCGACTTGGGGATAGCCTCCGGGGCCAGGGGAATCTGCCAGTAACCTTTGCAGAGGTCAATAGTGGTCAGGTAATTTCCCCTGGCTATACGATCGAGTAACTCGTCTACCCTGGGCATAGGGTAAGCGTCCGTCACGGTCTTTTCATTGAGCCTCCGATAGTCTACGCAGAACCGGGTGGTCCCATCTTTCTTGGGCACCAAGACAACTGGGGAGGCCCAGGGACTATCGGAGGGCTCAATTACCCCGAGTTGGAGCATCTCATCGATCTCCTTCTTCATTCCTATCCTAACTGCTTCGGGGATTCGGTACGGAGCCTGGCGCAAGGGAGCTTGTCCCGGAGTATCTACCTGGTGGGTGGTTAAAGTAGTGTACCCTGGCTTCGGGGAGAAGGTGAGGTGTTTGGACTGTAGGAGTTGGTTGAGCTGCTCCCTTTCAGTGGGGCTAAGTCGGTCTCCTATCTGAACCTGAGCCACTATACCTGTGGGGAGACTCTTTTCTAATAGGTCTGGAATGGGTAGACTGTCGGGGCCTTCCTGAGGGGAACAACATATGGCCGTCACGTTCTCTGGTCGCTCAAAATATTCCTTGAGCATGTTTACATGGAATGTCTTTCTAAGATTGTTGTCGTGGCAGCTAGCTATCACATAAGTGGTGTCTCCCCTTTTCTCTACGATCTGGTAGGGGCCCTGCCAGGACGCCTGCAATTTGTCTGTCTTCACCGGCTTAAGTACTAACACCTTTTGTCCTATGGTAAAGATTCTCTTTCGGGCCCCCCGATCGTACCATACTTTCTGTGTTCTCTGGGCCGACTGGAGATTAGCCCGCACGGATTTGGCTAATTGCTCCATTCGGTCCCTGAGTTCCAGCACGTATGGCACAATGGGGACACCGTCAGTCTCCATCTCTCCCTCCCAGTGCTCCCGGATCAGGTTTAGGGGTCCCCGTACCTTTCTTCCGTAGAGCAACTCGAAGGGAGAGAACCCTGTCGTTTCCTGGGGCACCTCCCGATAAGCAAAAAGGAGGTGCGGCAGGAAGCGTTCCCAGTCTCGGTATTCCTGAGTGAACGTCTTGAGCATTTGCTTGAGGGTCCCATTGAACCTCTCACACAGCCCGTTCGTCTGGGGGTGGTATGGGGAGCTCAGGAGGGACTTAATTTTGCAAACCTGCCAGAGTTGTTGGGTCAATTCAGCCGTAAATTGGGTGCCTCGGTCGGATAGGATTTCTTTTGGAAATCCTACCCGGGAGAACACCTGTACTAGTGCATTCGCTACCGTATCCGCTTGTATGTCGGATAGGGCGACAGCCTCTGGGTACCTGGTAGCGTAGTCCACTACGGTAAGAATGTAGCGCTTACCGGAGGGACTAGGGGTAGCCAGTGGTCCCACTAGGTCAATAGCAACCCGGCTGAAGGGTTCCTCTACAATGGGCATATTTACTAGATGGGCTTTAGGGTGATCGCCTCGCCTTCCTACTCGTTGACACACATCGCAGGTGTTACAGTAAGTTCTAACGTCGGCGTGTACCCCTGGCCAAAAGAACGTGTGAGTAATGCGGTGTAGGGTACAGGTTACAGCTAGGTGGCCTGCTAAGGGGATGTCATGGCCTATCTTGAGGATTTCTTGACGGTATTTGTGGGGCACTACCAGCTGTCGCCTACGCTGTCCCCTTTTCTCTGTCCAGCGGTATAGTTTCCCTTTTTCCCATAAGAATGTTTCATTATCTGCCCCGCCCCCTCCGGTCTCTGCTCGTTCCCGGTACTTTTGTAAGGTCGGGTCAGTCTTAGACTCTGTCTCGAAAGCATCTGGGGTGTCCCAGGGTATGGGGCCTAACATGTCAGGCAATGTCGGGGTAGGTCTTACCTGTGTCTCCCGCACTGGTGAGAGTTCTCGCTCCGTCCGGGCTTGGGCCCGTGTAGTCACTGGGTCCGCCTCGTTGTTGCATACTGGAGCATAGGCAGAAGTCATGGGGCCCAAATCATTGCCCAGTAGTACTTCGGCAGGTAAATTATCCATTATGCCCACGTTCACAGCCCCCTTTCCCGCTCCCCAATCAAGATGCACTTTAGCTGTTGGAATTTTGTACACATCCCCCCCGCCACTCTAACGGCCACAGTCTGTCCAGATCGCTTGTGCTCCGGCACCAAATGACTCTGTACCAGCGTGATAGTAGCCCCTGTGTCTCTCAATCCCTCGGTAGATCGCCCCTCGAGCCATACCTTCTGCCGATGGTGCTGGCGGTTATCTGAGGCAGCATATACAGGGTCCGCCTCGTGAAGCGGCCCCAAATATTCCTCCATAGGGGCCTCTTGGTTAACACAGAGGGTCCGGGCCGGACGATATGCCCCAGAGGGGTAATTGTAATTCCTGGGTGTCTGGTGCGTATTAAGGGGGCAGCTAGCCATGAAATGCCCTGGTTGCTTGCATCGGTGGCAAGTCGGTCTGGGACGCTCAGAGCTGTTATTGGGTGGTCCTGAGTGTCGGGCGGGCCCTGCGGGCACCGGGGCTCGGAATTCAGCACGAGGGGGTGCACGGTAAACCTCTCTGGGTTCGTGAAGACGGGAGTCATAATGTTCATCGGCCAATTTGGCTGCTTCTTCTAAGGTAGAAGGTCGCCTGTCTCGCAGCCATTCCTTCCCTTGCTGTTCCATGCCATTATAAAAATGTTCTAAGAGAAACAATTGTAAAATTTCCTCACCAGTCACCGCTTTACTTCCGCTCATCCAGTGATTTGCCGCTCTCCGCATTCGGTGCGCCCATTCCATATGGGTATCGTTAGGCTTCTTTTTCGTGCCCCGAAACTGTCGGCGATACGCGTCCGGAGTTACTGCGTACCGTCGCAACAGTGTCTCCTTAACTAGCTCATACTGTGTCACTTCCTCAGCACCCAGAGTACGAAAGGCTTCCAGGGCTCGCCCGGATAGTTTCCCAGACAATATCGTGGGCCACTCCCTGTTGGGAATCTGGTGCAGGGCACATTGCCTTTCGAAGTCCACCAAATATTCATCAATCCCTGTCTCGCTCTCTAGGAAGGGTCGAAATGCCGCATAGGGTATCTTGGGCCTCCCAGCATTTTCGACAGGGATGATTACCTGCGGGGCTTCAGCATTGCGGTGTGCATTCGCTAGGTTGAGTTCGTGGGCTCGAGTCTCTCGTATATCCTTGTCCGCTTCCGCCATCAACTGCTGTACCAATTCCATGGAGGGGTTCGGCCCGTACAGTGAGAGCCTCTCCCGAACAATCCTGGTTTTTTCGTCACTAATCGTGGTCGGTGTTTCCGCCATTGTGAAGCTCTGATCCCGTTCGGTCAATTCTGCGATCAGCTCTCTCCTCGGCCGGTTGCTGGCGTACCCCCCTCTGCTTTCAAGTAAATCCTTTAGGGTTGTACGCTTCAATTTTTCGTAAGCGCTCTCCATCCGTTCTGTACCTCTCCTAGGAAATCCAGGAAAAATCCCACCGCTGCCGCCAAATGTTACGGTTACCCTTAGTCTCGCTGAGAGATGGACCGCTTAGTAGCCTGGATTCCTATTGCTGAAGAGGGGAGAAACTGCTTTCCATAGTATTCTATATGAGTCTCGCAAATGTAGAATAATCCCCCTTAGCTGTAGTACAGCTAGGATACCCTTCTGCCCACAAAAACGAGTCAACGCTGCGATTGAGGGACAACCAAGAACTGAGGACTGGGATGCCCAGCCTGCTTTTTATTTAGGTTACATGCACACAGGGCACTCCCAGGGGGGGAAGCATAAAATCCCCCATCACACATTTAGACAAAGCCCTTGGACAGGCCACCGCAGATAACAAGTACACACAAGAAAACAATTGAGTCCTTCTTATCACCTAGCAGTGAATGCTTATCACAAACTTAATTACAGTACACAATATGCTAGGAAACCTGCCTCAGAAAATAGTTTTCTCAAAACTGAACAGAGTTAACCCTTTATGAAATGATACTTGTTACAGTTTTCTTGGAGCCCTTCTTAGGCGCTGGCTTGGCTGGTTCAGGCATTGCTGCTGGGAAATAAGTTTCTTCACAACAAAATAACTAATGCTTCTGTAACAGCTACAATATAATTATAATTTATATTGTAGCTATATTAGTATTTATTTTACAGGTAAGTATTTAGCTTTAAATAGGAATAATTTATTTAATAAGAGTTAATTAATTTTGTTAGATTTAAATTATATTTAACTTAGGGGGGTGTTAGTATTAGGGTTAGACTTAGCTTTAGGGGTTAATCCATTTATTAGAATAGCGGTGAGCTCCGCTCGGAAGATTAGGGGTTAATAATTGAAGGTAGGTGTCGGCGATGTTAGGGAGGGCAGATTAGGGGTTAATACTATTTATGATAGGGTTAGTGAGGCGGATTAGGGGTTAATAACTTTATTATAGTAGCGCTCAGGTCCGGTCGTCAGATTAGGGGTTAATAAGTGTAGGCAGGTGTCGGCGATGTTGTGGGGGGCAGATTAGGGGTTAATAAATATAATATAGGGGTCGGCGGTGTTAGGGGCAGCAGATTAGGGGTACATAGGGATAATGTAAGTAGCGGCGGTTTACGGAGCGGCAGATTAGGGGTTAATAATAATATGCAGGGGTCAGCGATAGCGGGGGCGGCAGATTAGGGGTTAATAAGTGTAAGGTTAGGGGTGTTTAGACTCGGGGTACATGTTAGAGTGTTAGGTGCAGACGTAGGAAGTGTTTCCCCATAGGAAACAATGGGGCTGCGTTAGGAGCTGAACGCTGCTTTTTTGCAGGTGTTAGGTTTTTTTTCAGCTCAAACAGCCCCATTGTTTCCTATGGGAGAATCGTGCACGAGCACGTTTTTGAGGCCGGCCGCGTCCGTAAGCAACTCTGGTATCGAGAGTTGCATTTGCGGTAAAAATGCTCTACGCTCCTTTTTTGGAGCCTAACGCAGCATTTGTTTGAACTCTCGATACCAGAGTTAATTTTATGGTGCGGCCAGAAAAAAGCCCGCGGAGCGTTAACAGCCCTTTTACCGCCAAACTCCAAATCTAGGCCTAAGTGTTTACTGAGAACACTGAATGAGCTGGGGCAGAGTTTATAACGGCATTTTTGGCGTCAAAAAATGGCACCCTATGACATAAATAGCATCATCACATGCGCGACATGCAAAGCTGAAGAGGATTTCTAAAACACCTATCACTCTAAAAAGCAGGTAAGAATTTTGATTGTATATACAAAAAAACAAAATGTACCAAAATAAAGCCTAATGGATAATGGCTGCATAAAACAAAATGTATGCTTACATGATAAATGTATTTCTTTCTTGAAACAGTGAGTCCAGGGATCATCATCAATTACTGTTGGGAATATCACTCCTGGCCAGAAGGAGGAGGCAAAGAGTACCACAGCAGAGCAGTTAAGTATCACTTCCCTCTCCACAGACCCCAGTCTGATAAAAGGGAGGGCCGTGGACTCATCATGTCAAGAAATAAATTTATCAGGTAAGCATACATTTGTTTTCTTTCTAATGACACGGTGAGTCCACGGATCATCATCAATTACTGTTGGGAATCATTACCCAAGCTAGAGGACACATGATATGGGAGAGCAAGACAGGTAACCTAAACAGAAGGTACCACTGCCTCAAGAACCTTTCTCCCAAAAGAAACCTCAGTCGAGGCAAAAGTATCAAATTTATAGAAATTACAAAAAGAGTGCAAAGAAGAATAAGTCGCAGCCTTACAGATCTGTTCAACAGAGGCCTCACTCTTGGAGGCCCAAGAAAAAGACACCGCCCTGGTGGAATGAGCAGTAAATCTCTCAGGAGGCTGCAGTCCAGCAGTCTCATATGCCAAACAAAAAATAATACTTCTTAATCAGAAAGAAGAAAAATGACAGTAGCTTTCTGACCTTAAATTTTCCAGAAAGCAAACAAACAAAGCAAAGGACTGACGAAAGTCCTTGTAGCCTGCAAATAGAACTTAAGAGCATGAACAACATCTAAGTTGTGTAATAAACGTTCCTTATGAGACGGAGGATTAGGTCAGAGAGAAAGAAAAACTATTTCCTGATTAATATTCCAGTCCGAAAAAACATTAGGAAGAAACCAAACTTGGTGCGGGGAACTGCCTTATCTGAATGAAAAATGAGATTCACACTGCAAGCTGAGAGTTCAGAACTCTCCGAGCAGAAGAATAGCAGTAAGAAACAACACCTTCCAAGATAATAAATTAATATCTACGAAATGCATAGTCTCAAACGGAGCCTGTTGTAAAACTTTAAGAACAAGGTTAAAGGGACATTAAACCCCCAAAAAATCTTTCATGATTCAGATAGAGGACACAATATTTAAAACGTTTCCAATTTACTTCTATTATCAAATTGTTTTCATTCTCATGTTATTCTTTGTTTAAGAGATACCTAGGTAGGTAGCGTGCGCATGCCTGAAGCACTACACAACATGAAATAGTGCTGCCATCTAGTGCCCCTGCTAATGTATAACATTGTTGCAAAACTGCTGCTATATAGTGCTGCAGACACGTGCACACGCTTGAACTTACATTTCTGCTTTTCCACAAAGGATAACAAGAAAACTTAGACAATTTGATAATGGAAGTAAATTAGAAAGATGTTTGAAATGTTATGTTCTATCTAAATCATGAAAGAAAAAAATTGTGTTTTATGTCCCTTTAAGACTCCAAGGTGGAGCAACTGCAATAAACGCAGGTCTGATTCTGACCAGGGTCTGACAAAAGATTGTACCTCCGGCACGCCCACCAGCAACTTGCGTAGCAGATGGAAAGAGCAGAAATCTGACCCTTCAGGGTACTGACAGATAACCCCTTCTCAACGTCATCCTGGAGAAAGGATATAATCCTTGGAATCCTCACCTAATCCAAGAACATCCTTTAGTCACATGAAAGCTATTTACACCATATCTTATGGTAAATCCGTCTAGTAACAGGCTTACAAGCCTGAACCATGGTCTCAATAACCAATTCGGAAAATCCACGCTTGTCAAGCATTCAATCTCCAAGCAGACAGCTTCAGAGAAACAATACTCGGATGAAGGCAGGGCCCCTGAAGCAGAAGTTCCTTCCTGAGAGATAGTCTCCACTAAGTAGGGATGACATTTCTACTAGATCTGCATACCAGATCTTGCGAGGCCACGCAGGAGCCATAAGAATCACTGATGCTCTCTCCTGCTTGATCCGAGTGACGACTCATGGAAGAAGAGAAAACAGAGGAAACAGACATCCCAACCTGAAGTTCCAAGGAACTGCCAAAGCAACTATCAGAAAGGCTTGAGGGTCTCTGGACCTCAAAACACCCATTTGGTTTATAACCTGGAGAACACTTCCGGATGGCGTTCCCACTCCCCAGAATGAACAATCTGCTCAGGAATCCACTCCCAATATCCACCCCTGGGTTGTAGATGGCAGATAGACAACAATTGTGAGCCTCCGCCCACTGAATGATTCGAGCCACCTCCCTGGTGGTAGGTAAGCCACAGAGAATATGTTGTCCGACCGAAATTGCAAATGTCAACTGAAGATTGAAAATCGCTCTCCACTCCAAGATATTTATGAGGGGAGCTGACTCGAAACTAGAGTCCCTGCACCGAGAATGAGTCTCAGAACTACCCCCCATCCCAGAGTTTCAAGAGAGCAATAAAGCCCATCCTTCAGGTCTATGTATATTATAAACAGACCCCCTTGAACTAAAGGAGAAAAGTTATAAGGGCAAAACCTGACTTTAGGTAATACCTAGAACCCTTTCCTAGTCTGGGACTAGAATTATTACTCCTAGATTGCAGATACTCCAAAAGGGGAAACTGTCTCTAGGAGGAATATTAAAGTTGGATAGATCGCATAAAGAGGAAATAAAAACTTCTCTTGGCGAAAGAAAGAACCTCTCTTCGAAAAGTCAGAGGATGTGTCTGCCAGGCCAATATTAAACCTTGAAAGAAAAAACGCCAGAGGCGTAGATCTGGAGGAACATAGGAATTGAATCTGAACAAGATCTCAGTCACAGTGCCCACGGCCTATCATAGTAAATCTGGAAGACAATGCCTTGCTCCAAATAAACCTACAGCTTGTTATCTTATGGATTCGTAAGGAGAAGTACTCTGTGCCATAGCAGAACAGTTCAGGAGGGAATACGGAAGACAGGGAGACAAGTATCCCTAGATATTCCTGTGAAAATATCCACAGTCCGTCTATAGACACTTCCTCATAAGAAGGAACATTATAGTGGAACTATCCAAGGTTGACAACGATAGGATTATCAATGTCGTCCAAGTAGCTAATACCTCCTTTAACAGTACACAAGGTGAATAAGCATACATCTGAAGGATACCACTTCGGCTTCAGACAAAGGAATTATACCGTTCTCATCTGAGATTTGACCTGTATCTCTTGACGTCAAAATTCTCCTTTTATGTGTTGTTAATAAAGAAGCTTTTAATTTCAAAGCCAGAAGTGGCGTCTTGTTTCATCACCCAGACCTATCCGATTGACTGAGTGCGAGGATTTGGCTTATTTTAATACCTCCTTTAACAGTACACAAGGTGAATAAGCATACATCTGAAGGATACCACTTCAGATGAAGGAATTATACCGTTCTCATCTGAAATTCCACCCTCTCTTCTTACCCGACTTAGGGGAGAGATCAGTCTGAGTAGCAGAAGCAGAAACCTTACTATCTGAATATGTTAGTCCTCTTGTGTTTTCCCTGTAGATAAGGGGAAAAAACAAGTAAAACCACAGATACAGCAGAGGACACCTGATCTGCAGAATCTGTAGGCAAATATACTCCCCCAGGAGATTGAGAGGAACTGCAGGGCACTGTGATGCCAGTGAAACTTGGGACGCTAAAGGAGAAGCTGTTCTGAACAGCATCATCCAAGGAGACATTGGGCTCAGAAGTTAAAATATATCAAATTTTTGCCACCAATTAGACCATTGCTTAGAAAAACCACCGTGACACCCCTGTCCTGTTAATAGATTATAATTGACAGGGAAGGTATGAGTGACAGCTGTATGTTGTAACTCAAGTCATCCTAATTACATAGGAACAGTATTCTGGAGCACTATAGGCTGGAGTTTAATTAAAATATAATTAAAACATAGTGATAATTTTTAGGGGCATCATAAATATATATTATAGGATAAGGCTTCCTGACTGTGTGATTATTAGAAAACGAAAACGTCAGGAATAAAGCCCTTATGACTGTACTCTTGCGTAAAGGCAGTTTAAACGAAACACTAATTGTTAGAAGGCCCACAGCAACTATTAAATTGCATAAGCATTCCAGAGGAATCGCACTATCAACCCCTTGCTCCGTTCTTAAGGAGGCGTGCCAATGACCGGCTCAGAAGGAGAGTCGAAAATGGCGATTCCCTGGCACAACTAAAGGAAAGAGATGGAACTCGTCAGCATAATTATCTTGTGCCTCACCCTGTCATAGCCGCCATTGAAGGTAACTGCTCCGGCAGTCCGATAAAGAGTGTGCATCAAAAACACTATACACAGTGAAAAATAATAAGCCCTGAAGGAAGCCCAACACTGCGCCGCTCAGCAAATAAAGAGCGCACTCTTACTACACACAGTGTCAGGTTGAAAAACCCTTCTAGAAATAGTATTCTTGCAATTATTCTTCTCTGTATTGCAGGATTAAGACCCCTTTTACTCTAGATATAGGAGCTTAGGGGGAAAAAAACATAAGTAACACTGCACCCCTAATGAGCCCTATACCATAAACAGGGAATAATTCCATAAGTATTATCCCCTAGTCTCCTGGTCACCAGTGCCTGCATCCTGCCTGAAATATCCTATCCCAGGATATATACGTGTCCCAAGAATTGCAGTCTATTTTCTGAAGTGCAAGTCCTCCATAATTATAGAAGACTGAGCACTTACCTGCATCTAGCCATCCGGCAGGGGGACAGCCTACCCAGCTTGAGAGGATGTCGCTCCTCACAGAGGCCTGTAGAAAAAAGAAAGACAGAGTAAACCTACTCAGGCTTTCTATACCAGGGCAGCATAATGTTAGGAAAATGCAGTGAGGCCCACCTCACAAGTTTCCAACTGCTTAAAAGCTACCACAGCCCTCCTGAAGAGACTAACGTGAAGTACAGCTATACCCAATGTGATGGAAGATCAGAGCACTCCTGCCCTGACTTCAAAACAAAAAAAATCTTAAAAGAAGAAATCTTTATCAGACACCTAATTACTTCACCTCCTCCTTGCACTAGAGGCAAAGAGAATGACTGGGGTTTGTGGGAAGGGAAGTGATACTTAACAACTCTGCTGTGGTGCTCTTTGCCTCCTCCTGCTGGCCAGGTGTGATATTCCCAACAGTAATTGATGATGATTCGTGGACTCACCGTGTCATTAGAAAGAAAATGTGATAATCAACATTCCTTGAGACTAACATAATACTTAGCATCCTAATTTATAAATAAATTACTAGCTCCAAAAAAAAAACGCTTTATGTATCACAGACTACCAACCTTGACAAATATTTAGCCACAAATAAAGTCGCTAAAAAAGAGCACTGAATTACTGACTCAAGGCACGTATACAAACAATATATAACAACTTTACTTAAAAAATGCCCAATCCATAACCGAGATTGTCTTATATAATAAAAGTATATACTTACCATGTAAGACACTCATCCACATATAGCAGACAGCCAAACCAGTACTGAAACATATCAGCAGAGGTAATGGTAGAGGAGTATAATGTCTATCTGTAAAGGGAGGCAGCAGATGAATCCCTGCGACCGAATTTACATAGAGCCCTAGAATAGATTTCCCATAGGCGAAAACATGGTATCATCAGGCAATACTCCCTTCACATCCCTCAGACAAACACTGTACTTAGAGAGGAACTGGGTTTCAATATGCTTAGAAGCGCCTTTCACAGAAGAAATCAAGCACATCATGCTTCACCATCTTCTAAGGAGGCAAAGTTTGTAAAACTCAAGTATGAGGGAGGTGGGAGGTGTATTTATAGGCATTTGAGGTTTGGGAAACTTTGCCCCCTTCTGGTAAGAATGTGGACATCCATCTTCATCAAGGTGACGAGAAGTCTTCATCGAGGCAGCGACATCTTCATCGGGGGGGGGGGGGGCATCGTCTTTCTTCATCCCTGTGTCGCAGAGCTGTGGAGGCGCGGGCATCCAGTGTGGATGATCCTCTTCATATGGTCACCGTCGTACACTGAAGCTTGAATGTACCAGTTTAACCCCTTAATGACCACAGCACTTTTCCATTTTCTGTCCGTTTGGGACCAAGGCTATTTTTACATTTCTGCTGTGTTTGTGTTTAGCTGTAATTTTCTTCTTACTCATTTACTGTACCCACACATATTATATACCGTTTTTCTCGCCATTAAATGGACTTTCTAAAGATACCATTATTTTCATCATATCTTATAATTTACTATAAAAAAAATTATAAAATATGAGGAAAAATTGAAAAAAAACCCACTTTTTCTAACTTTGACCCCCAAAATCTGTTACATATCTACAACCACCAAAAAACACCTATGCTAAATAGTTTCTAAATATTGTCCTGAGTTTAGAAATACCCAATGTTTACATGTTCTTTGCTTTTTTTGCAAGTTATAGGGCAATAAATACAAGTAGCACTTTGCTATTTCCAAGCCATTATTTTTCAAAATTAGCGCTAGTTACATTAGAACACTGATATCTTTCAGGAATCTCTGAATATCCATTGACATGTATATATTTTTTTTTAGTAGACAACCCAAAGTATTGATCTAGGCCCATTTTGGTATATTTCATGCAACCATTTCACCGCCAAATGCGATCAAATAAAAAAAATCGTTCACTTTTTCACAAATTTTTTCATAAACTTTAGGTTTCTCACTGAAATTATTTACAAACAGCTTGTGCAATTATGGCTTAAATGGTTGTAAATTCTTCTCTGGGATCCCCTTTGTTCAGAAATAGCATACTTATATGGCTTTGGTGTTGCTTTTTGGTAATTAGAATGCCACTAAATGCCACTGCGCACCACACGTGTATTATGCCCAGCAGTGAAGGGGTTAATTAGGGAGCATGTAGGGAGCTTTTTGGGGTAATTTTAGCTTTAGTGTAGTGTAGTAGACAACCCCAAGTATTGATCTAGGCCCATTTTGGTATATTTCATGCCACCATTTCACCGCTAAATGCGATCAAATTAAAAAAAACGTAAAATTTTTCACAATTTTAGGTTTCTCACTGAAATCATTTACAAACAGCTTGTGCAGTTATGGCACAAATGGTTGTAAATGCTTCTCTGGGATCCCCTTTGTTCAGAAATAGCAGACATATATGGCTTTGGCATTGCTTTTTGGTATTTTGAAGGCCGCTAAATGCCGCTGCGCATCACACGTGTATTATGGCTAGCAGTGAAGGGGTTAATTAGGTAGCTTGTAGAGAGCTTGCAGGGTTAATATTAGATTTAGTGTAGAGCTCAGCCTCCCACCTGAAACATCAGACCCCCTGATCCCTCCCAAACAGCTCTCTTCCCTCCCCCACCCCACAATTGTCCCCGCCATCTTAAGTACTGGCAGAAAGTCTGCCAGTACTAAAATAAAAGCTATATTTGTTTTTTGGTGGTATTTTTAAAAGCATATTTAAATATGCTGCTGTGTAAAAGTCCCCCCTTAGCCCCCAACCTCACTGATCCCCCCCAAACAGCTCTATAACCCTCCCACTCTAACTTAATTGGCGCCATCTTGGGTACTGGCAGCTGTCTGCCAGTACCCAGTTTATAAGAAAAAATGTTTTTGTTGTACATTTTTTTAACGTTTCTGTAGTGTAGCTTCCCCCCACACAAAAACCAACCCCCCACCCCTCCACGATCTCTTTTTGTGTTTTTTTTTGTTGTGCTTATGCTACTTTTAACTTTTAATTCATTTTCCGTAGTGTAGCGGTTCCCACCCGCTCCCGCCCCGTGCACGCGCCCGCCCGCCACCCTCCGTGCACGCGCGCGCGTCCGTGCGCGCCCCCGACGGTCCCGCCCCCGATCCCGCCCCCCTCAACGTCACACGGCACACCGATGGCCGCCCACCCGCCTCCCAAGTCGGCTCCCACCCACCAACGATACCGGCCATCGATGTCCGGTGCAGAGAGGGCCACAGAGTGGCTCTCTCTGCATCGGATGGCCATGTCAGGTTATTGCAGGATGCCTCCATATCGAGGCATCACTGCAATAACCGGAAAGCAGCTGGAAGCGAGCAGGATCGCTTCCAGCTGCTTTCCACACCGAGGACGTGCAGGGTACGTCCTCAGGCGTTAACTGCCTTTTTTTTGAGGACGTACCCTGCACGTCCTCGGTCATTAAGGGGTTAAATATGTGGTACCCGATTTCAAAAATGTCAGCCAAAAGGAATGCAAGGTACCTCATGTTTAAACGGGTACCTTGCATTCAAGCTTCAGTGTATGGTGGTGACCGTATGAAGAGCCAGTAGAGGCTCCTCTATAGGAGCACAGGTGCAAGTGAACCCCCTAGGCCTGAGAGACAAAAGAAAAACCTTTGTAGCTGAATAAATATAATTTTTCCAATTGCCAACCTATTGGAAAATTTATATTTATACAGCCAAAAAGTGCCAGTCCAATTTAAAAAAAAAATATATATATATATTTTGCCATTTTTACTTCTATCTATCACACCGCACGTGCGATAGATATAAGTATAGGCTTCAAGCCATTTGCACTTATTTCAAAGTGAGGGGGGCCCCCATGTTGGCTCTGGCTGGAATTAGTGGAGAGATGCTCAGGTCAGCTCAGCACATGCTGTGTGATCCCTAGCTCCCTAGGGCATCATTTTATTGTAGGGGGGCTGGGAGCTTCATTTTATTGCTGAGTGCATCAATTATTGTAAGGGGGCTCAGGGCATGATTTTATTGCAGGGGGGCTGGGGGCTTCATTGTATTGCTGGGGCATCATTGCAGTGGGGCTTGGGGCATCATTTAAGGCAGGGGGCTCAGCATCATTTATTGCAGGGGAGCTGGGGGTTCAATTTTATTATAGGGGGCTGGGGGCTTCATTTTATCGCTGTTGTCATAAGTTATTGCAGGGGGGCTTGGGCATCATTTTATTGCAGGAGGACTGGGGGCTTAATTTTATTGCTGGGGGCGTCATTTATTGCTGTGAGGCTTGGGGCATTTTTATTGCAGGAGGGCTTCATTTTATTGCTGGGGGTGTCATTTATTGCAGTGGGGCTTGGGGCATCATTTATTGCAGGGAGCTCGGAGCTTCATTTTATTGCTGGGGGCATCATTTATTGCAGGGGGCTCAGGGCATCATTTTATTACAGGGGGGCAGGGGGCTTCATTTTATTGCTGGGGGTGTCATTTATTGCAGTGGGACTTGGGGCATCATTTTATTGCATGGGGGCTCAGGGCATCATTTTATTGCATGGGGGCTCCGTTTTATTGCTGGGGGGTCATTTATTGCAGGGGGGCTTGGGGCATAATTTATTGCAGGAGGCTCAGGGCATTTTATTGCAGGGGCTAGGGGCTTCATTTTATTGCAGGGGGGCTGGGGACTTCATTTTATTGCTGGAGGCATAATTTATTGCAGGGGGCTCAGGGCATCATTTTATTGCAGGTGGGGTTGGGGGCTTCATTTTATTGCTGGGGACGTCATTTATTGCAGTGGGGCTTGGGGCATAATTTTATTGCAGGGGGGCTGGGGGCTTCATTTTATTGCTGGGGCAACATTTATTGCAGGGGGACTCGGCATAATTTTATTGCAGGGGGTTGGGGGCTTCATTTTATTGCTGGGGCGTCATTTATTGCAGTGGGGCTTGGGGCATCATTTATTGCAGGGGGCTGGGGGCTTCATTTTTATTGCAGGGGGGCTAAGGGCTTCATTTTATTGCAGGGGGCACATGGCATCATTTTATTGCAGGGGGACTGGGGGCGTCATTTATTGCAGTGGGGCTTGGGGCATCATTTTATGGCAGGGGGGCTCAGGGCATCATTTTATTGCCGGGGGGCTCAGGGCTTCATTTTATTGCAGGGGCTCAGGGCATCATTTTATTGCAGTGGGGCTTGGGGCATCATTTATTGCAGGGGGGCTGGGGGCTTCATTGTATTGCTGGGGCATCATTGCAGTGGGGCTTGGGGCATCATTTAAGGCAGGGGGCTCAGCATCATTTATTGCAGGGGAGCTGGGGGTTTAATTTTATTATAGGGGCTGGGGGCTTCATTTTATCGCTGTTGTCATAAGTTATTGCAGGGGGGCTTGGGCATCATTTTATTGCAGGAGGACTGGGGGCTTAATTTTATTGCTGGGGGCATCATTTATTGCTGTGAGGCTTGGGGCATTTTTATTGCAGGAGGGCTTCATTTTATTGCTGGGGTGTCATTTATTGCAGTGGGGCTTGGGGCATCATTTATTGCAGGGGGCTCGGAGCTTCATTTTATTGCTGGGGGCATCATGTATTGCAGGGGGCTTCATTTTATTGCTGGGGGTGTCATTTATTGCAGTGGGACTTGGGGCATCATTTTATTGCATGGGGGCTCAGGGCATCATTTTATTGCATGGGGGCTCCGTTTTATTGCTGGGGGATCATTTATTGCAGGGGGGCTTGGGGCATAATTTATTGCAGGAGGCTCAGGGCATTTTATTGCAGGGGCTAGGGGCTTAATTTTATTGCAGGGGGGCTGGGGACTTCATTTTATTGCTGGAGGCATAATTTATTGCAGGGGGCTCAGGGCATCATTTTATTGCAGGGGGGTTGGGGGCTTCATTTTATTGCTGGGGAAGTCATTTATTGCAGTGGGGCTTGGGGCATAATTTTATTGCAGGGGGGCTGGGGGCTTCATTTTATTGCTGGTGGCGTCATTTATTGCAGTGGGGCTTGGGGCATCATTTATTGCAGGGGGGCTAAGGGCTTCATTTTATTGCAGGGGGCACAGGGCATCATTTTATTGCAGGGGGACTGGGGGCGTCATTTATTGCAGTGGGGCTTGGGGCATTTTATGGCAGGGGGGCTCAGGGCATCATTTTATTGCCGGGGGCTGGTGGCTTCATTTTATTGCAGGGGCTCAGGGCATCATTTTATTGCAGTGGGGCTTGGGGCATCATTTATTGCAGGGGGCTCAGGGCATCATTATTGCAGGGGGCTCAGGGCATCATTTTATTGCAGGGGCATCATTTATTGCAGGGGGCTGGGGGCTTCATTTTATTGCTGGGGGCATCATTTATTGCAGGGGGCTCAGGGCATCATTTTATTGCAGGAGGACTGGGGGCTTCATTTTATTGCTGGGGGCATCATTTATTGCAGGGGGGCTCAGTGCATTATTTTATTGCAGGGAGGCTGGGGCATCATTTTATTGCAGGGGAGCTGGGGTCGTCATTTATTGCAGTGGAGCTCAGGGCATCATTTATTGCAGGGGAGCTCAGGGCATTATTTTATGGCAGGGGGGCTGGGGGCTTCATTTTATTGCTGGGGGAATCATTTATTGCAGTGGGGCATCATTTTATTGCAGGGGGCTGGGGGCTTAATTTTATTGCTGGGGGAATCATTTATTGCAGTGGGGCATCATTTTATTGCAGGGGGCTGGGGGCTTAATTTTATTGCTGGGGTGTAATTTATTGCAGTGGGGCTTGGGGCATCATTTATTGCAGGGGGCTGGGGGTTTCAATTTATTGCAGGGGGCTCAGGGCATCATTTTATTGTAGGGGGCTAGGGGCTTCATTTTATTGCAGGGGGGCTCAGGGCATCATTTTATTGCAGGGGCTGGGGGCTTCATTTTATTGCAGGCGGGCTGGAGACTTCATTTTATTGCAGGGGTGCTCAGGGCATCATTTTATTGCAGGGGGCTGGGGGCATAATTTAATTGCAGGGGGGGTTGGGGGCTTCATTTTATTGCTGGGGCATCATTTATTGCTGGGGCATCATTTTATTGCAGGGGGGCTGGAGGCTTCATTTAATTGCTGGGGGCGTCATTTATTGCAGTGGGGCTCAGGGCATCAGTTATTGCAGGGGAGCTCAGGGCATCATTTATTGCAGGGGGGCTTGGGGCATACTTTATTGCAGGGGGACTCAGGGCATCATTTATTGCAGGGGGGGGCTCAGGGCATCATTTATTGCAGGGGGGCTCAGGGCATCATTTTATTGCAGGGGCTGGGGGCTTCATTTTATTGCAGGCGGGCTGGAGACTTCATTTTATTGCAGGGGGGCTCAGGGCATCATTTTATTGCAGGGGGCTGGGGGCATAATTTAATTGCAGGGGGGGTTGGGGGCTTCATTTTATTGCTGGGGCTTCATTTATTGCAGGGGGCTCAGGGCATAATTTTATTGCAGGGGGCTTAATTTTATTGCTGGGGGCATCATTTATTGCAGGGGGCTCAGGGCATCATTTTATTGCAAGGGGGCTGGGGAAATCATTTTATTGCAGGAGGA
Organism: Bombina bombina; assembly: GCF_027579735.1. Classification (NCBI taxonomy): domain Eukaryota; kingdom Metazoa; phylum Chordata; class Amphibia; order Anura; family Bombinatoridae; genus Bombina; species Bombina bombina. The sequence goes on along the minus strand of NC_069502.1, from coordinate 802,988,416 downwards.
GAAATCATTTTATTGCAGGAGGACTGGAGGCTTAATTTTATTGCAGTGGGGCTTGGGGCATCATTTATTGCAGGGGGCTCAGGGTATCTTTCATTGCAGAAGGGCTCAGGTCATCATTTTATTGCAGGTGGGCTGGGGGCATCATTTTATTGCAGGTGGGCTGGGGGCATCATTTTATTGCAGGGGGCTTCATTTTATTGCTGGGGGCATCATTTATTGCAGTGGGGCTCAGGGCATCATTTATTACAGGGGGCTCAGGGCATCATTTATTACAGGGGGCTCTGGGCTTCATTTTATTGCAGGGGGCTCAGGCTTCATTTTATTGCAGGGGGCTTGGGCTTCATTTTATTGCAGGGGGGCTGGGGGCTTCATTTTATTGCTGGGGGCAACATTTATTGCAGGGGCGCTCAGGGCATCATTTATTGCAGGGGGGCTGGGGACATTATTTTATTGCAGGGGGGCTGGGGGCTTCATTTTATTGCTGGGGGCATAATTTATTGGAGAGGGGCTTAGGGCATCATTTTATTGCTGGGGGCATCATTTTATTGCAGGGGGACTGGGGGCATATACTGAGCATATATAAACATGTATTGTATGTGCAGACCTTCTGTAATGAAGTGCTCAAGTTCTGATATATACTGTGCATATATGAACATGTATTCTGTGTGCAGACCTTTTGTAATGAGGTGCTTAAGTGCTGATATATACTGTATTGGACTATATTGGACTGGTTAAGGGTTTTAAAATATTATATTAGCCTAAAGCCTTTTATCTGCTGAACTAGGAAGCAGTGGTCATAAATAAATAGTATGTGATTGTGTGACAAGCAGTTTAGAAATGGTTTGGCCTTAGGCAAATATATATTTTTTATCATTAACCATTCCATTTTTAAACTGGCTCTGTTGTGTTAAATGGAACCAAACAGTTTAAGAACACTTGACTTTATATTGAAACCTATATTTCTTTCATGTAATTAGCAAGAGTCCATAAGCTAGTGACCTATGGGATATACATTCCTACCAGGAGGGGCAAAGTTTCCCAAACCTCAAAATGCCTATAAATACATCCCTCACCACACCCACAAATCAGTTTTACAAACTTTGCCTCCCATGGAGGTGGTGAAGTAAGTTTGTGCTAGATTCTACGTTGATATGCGCTTCGCAGCAGGCTGGAGCCCGGTTTTCCTCTCAGAGTGCAGTGAATGTCAGAGGGATGTGAAGAGAGTATTGCCTATTTGAATTCAATGGTCTCCTTCTACGGGATCTATTTCATAGGTTCTCTGTTATCGGTCGTAGAGATTCATCTCTTACCTCCCTTTTTAGATCGACGATATACTCTTATGTACCATTACCTCTACTGATTCTCGTTTCAGTACTGGTTTGGCTTTCTACTACATGTAGATGAGTGTCCTGGGGTAAGTAAGCCTTATTTTTTGTGACACTCTAAGCTATGGTTGGGCACTTTTATATAAAGTTCTAAATATATGTGTTTAAACATTTATTTGCCTTGATTCAGGATGTTCAATATTCCTTTTTCCATTTTTTTTTTTTGTGCCAAAGCATTTAGGCACCAAATAATGTGGGCGTCTTTTTTGGCGCTAAAAAATATGGGCGTCATTTTTGTCTCCACATTATTTAAGTCTAGTTGTTTATTTGCTTCTGGTTGCTAGAAGCTTGTTCATTGGCATTTTTTCCCATTCCTGAAACTGTCTTTTAAGGAATTTGATAAATTTTGCTTTATATGTTGTTTTTTCTATTACATATTGCAAGATGTCTCAGATTGACCCTGAATCAGAAGCTACTTCTGGAAAATCGCTGCCTGATGCTGGATCTACCAAAGTTAAGTGTATTTGCTGTAAACTTGTGGTAACTGTCCCTCCGGCTGTTGTTTGTGATGAATGTCATGATAAACTTGCTAATGCAGATAATATTTCCTTTAGTAATGTTCCATTACCTGTTGCTGTTCAGTCAACATCTAATACTCAGGGTGTTCCTGTTAATATAAGAGATTTTGTTTCTGAATCTATTAGGAAGGCTATGTCTGTTATTCCTCCTTCCAGTAAACATAAAAGGTCTTTTAAAACTTCTCATTTTCCAGATGAATTTTTAAATGAACATCATCATTCTGATTCTGTTTCTGATGATGATTTGTCTGGTTCAGAAGATTCTGTTTCAGAGATTGACACTGATAAATCTTCATATTTATTTAAAATGGAATTTATCCGTTCTTTACTTAAAGAAGTCTTAATTGCATTAGAAATAGAGGAATCTGGTCCTCTTGATACTAAATCTAAACGTTTAAATACGGTTTTTAAACCTCCTGTAGTTATTCCGGAGGTTTTTCCCGTCCCTGATGCTATTTCTGAAGTAATTTCCAGGGAATGGAATAATCTGGGTAATTCATTTACTCCTTCTAAACGGTTTAAGAAATTATATCCTGTGCCATCTGATAGATTAGAGTTTTGGGACAAAATCCCTAAAGTTGATGGGGCTATCTCTACTCTTGCTAAACGTACTACTATTCCTACGGCAGATAGTACTTCCTTTAAGGATCCTTTAGATAGGAAAATTGAATCCTTTCTAAGAAAAGCTTATTTATGTTCAGGTAATCTTCTTAGGCCTGCTATATCTTTGGCAGATGTTGCTGCAGCTTCAACTTTCTGGTTGGAGGCTTTAGCACAACAAGTAACAGATCATAATACTCATAGCATTGTTAATCTTCTTCAACATGCTAATAACTTTATTTGTGATGCCATCTTTGACATCATTAGGGTTGCTGTCAGGTATATGTCTTTAGCTATTTTAGCTAGAAGAGCTTTATGGCTTAAAACTTGGAATGCTGATGTCTTCTAAGTCAACTTTGCTTTCCTTTTCTTTCCAAGGTAATAAATTGTTTGGTTCACAGTTGGATTCTAGTATTTCAACTGTTACTGGGGGGAAAGGAACTTTTTTACCACAGGATAAAAAATCCAAAGGTAAATATAGGGCTGCTAATCGTTTTCGTTCCTTTCGTCAGAGTAAGGAACAAAAGCCTGATCCTTCCCCTACAGGAACGGTATCAGTTTGGAAACCATCTCCAGTCTGGAATAAATCCAAGCCTTTTAGAAAGCCAAAGTCAGCTCCCAAGTCCACATGAAGGTGCGGCCCTCATTCCAGCGCAGCTGGTAGGGGGCAGATTATGATTTTTCAAAGAAATTTGGATCAATTCGATTCACAGTCTTTGGATTCAGAACATTGTTTCTGAAGGGTACAGAATAGGTTTCAAGATAAGGCCTCCTGCAAGAAGATTTTTTCTTTCTCGCGTTCCAATAAATCCAGTGAAGGCTCAAGCGTTTCTGAAATGTGTTTCAGATCTAGAGTTGGCTGGAGTAATTGTGCCTGTTCCAGTTCTGGAACAAGGTCTGGGGTTCTACTCAAATCTATTCATTGTACCAAAGAAGGAGAATTCCTTCAGACCAGTACTGGATTTAAAGATATTGAATCGTTATGTAAGAATACCAACATTCAAAATGGTAACTATAAGGACTATTCTGCCTTTTGTTCAGCAAGGGCATTATATGTCCACTATAGATTTACAGGATGCATATCTGCATATTCCGATTCATCCAGATCACTTTCAGTTTCTGAGATTCTCTTTTCTAGACAAGCATTACCAATTTGTGGCTCTGCCGTTTGGCCTAGCAACAGCTCCAAGGATTTTTTCAAAGGTTCTCGGTGCCCTACTATCTGTAATCAGAGAACAGGGTATTGTGGTATTTCCTTATTTGGACGATATCTTGGTACTTGCTCAATCTTCACATTTAGCAGAATCTCATACGAATCGACTTGTATCGTTTCTTCAAGAACATGGTTGGAGGATCAATTTACCAAAGAGTTTGTTGATTCCTCAGACAAGGGTAACCTTTTTAGGTTATATATAAAAATAAGTAACCAGCGCCTAGGATCGATATCTGCTCACTATAATAAAGACCCCCTAAATAGGTCTAAGAAACAGAACACAGAAAATAGGATATATAGGAGCGCCAATGGCTAAGATATACCACAGGAGTCAAAATATTAAAATCGAATATTTGTACAAGTATTTAATAAAATCTGCGTAGATAAAAAATAACAAAAATTGACAGAAATTGACAAAAAATAACAAAAATTAACAGATAATGAGATCAGAATATTAGACCGAACTGATGAACTCACTAGGGTACAAATTCTAGGGATAATATCCCTTTGATTCCTACTGCATGGATATAATCCAAAAATGAATTGGTACAGCTCATTTGTTTAAAAATGAGATCGTGAAATGTATGTGTCAATATAACCAAAAAAATAAAAATGGATTTGAATAAAGAAAAATGAAAGGAAATATAATTGTGAAAAAATCAAATAAAGGATTAGTTTCTTAGTGAAAGACCCATATTATGAGTCTAAAAATAAATTTCCTTTATCAAATTTGAATGGATAGTGATAAAAAATGTATATATATATATGTATAAAAACAAATCAAATCTTTGTGATATATAATATTCCTGTGTATAATGTGCAATAATATAATACAATCAAAAATGAGTGAGTTAATGCAATACAATCAAAATTAAGTGGGTTTAACCATTTAAAACCTAAAGCTCAACTAAGCTGGTACCAGCTATAATTAAATTAGCTTTGGGACACACCGGTCCGTTCTAATAATAAAACTTTCTAATAATTGATATATATCCGGTTATAAAATCATATCGTATTACAATTTGTAGAACAATCAAATAATAAACAATTATAACATTTATGTCATCATTATAAACGATTAGATGAAAGAAGAATAATAATATAAAAAATATATATAAAAGACAGATGAAAAAAAGTCCAAAATCTATCAAATCCTGATGAAATGTAAGTAGTAACTCCTTCCTTGAAAGTCTAATTTGAATAAAGTCCTTGAGTATATTGAAGTCCAAAGTCCTAATCCTTAGATAGAGGTATATATAAAAAACCTAAAAGAAAAAAAAGGAAAAAAGTGCACTAAACAAATGTGCTTTTTGGGGTATGGACTATTGAAAATAGTCTTACCATTCAAAGCCCGGTCCTGGATATGATTAGCCTCTCAATCTTGGTTTTCGGATAGTCGTCTACGCGTTTCGGCCCTCTGAATGGGGCCTTTTTCAAGACATGTGGAGGCTTAATCAATGCTGACCTTTTATATTTTTGTATTGGGCGTTTTTCACAATTGCGCCAAAAAAATTGCGCCAAGAAATCCCGCCAAAAATCGAGTCCGATATTGCCAGTTTGTTTGTTACCACTATATCTCACTTCCGCTCAACATCCGGATGTCTATGTACTAGGTACTTCCGTTTTTTTACCACTTCCGGTTTCGCGGAACCATTTTACGAACGGGCAAGAAGGAACAACTAATTTTCGGCTAGACCGGATATCAATATGTGCGGATATCAATATGTGCGGAAGAACCGCACATATTGATATCCGGTCTAGCCGAAAATTAGTTGTTCCTTCTTGCCCGTTCGTAAAATGGTTCCGCGAAACCGGAAGTGGTAAAAAACCGGAAGTACCTAGTACATAGACATCCGGATGTTGAGCGGAAGTGAGATATAGTGGTAACAAACAAACTGGCAATATCGGACTCGATTTTTGGCGGGATTTCTTGGCGCAATTTTTTTGGCGCAATTGTGAAAAACGCCCAATACAAAAATATAAAAGGTCAGCATTGATTAAGCCTCCACATGTCTTGAAAAAGGCCCCATTCAGAGGGCCGAAACGCGTAGACGACTATCCGAAAACCAAGATTGAGAGGCTAATCATATCCAGGACCGGGCTTTGAATGGTAAGACTATTTTCAATAGTCCATACCCCAAAAAGCACATTTGTTTAGTGCACTTTTTTCCTTTTTTTTCTTTTAGGTTTTTTATATATACCTCTATCTAAGGATTAGGACTTTGGACTTCAATATACTCAAGGACTTTATTCAAATTAGACTTTCAAGGAAGGAGTTACTACTTACATTTCATCAGGATTTGATAGATTTTGGACTTTTTTTCATCTGTCTTTTATATATATTTTTTATATTATTATTCTTCTTTCATCTAATCGTTTATAATGATGACATAAATGTTATAATTGTTTATTATTTGATTGTTCTACAAATTGTAATACGATATGATTTTATAACCGGATATATATCAATTATTAGAAAGTTTTATTATTAGAACGGACCGGTGTGTCCCAAAGCTAATTTAATTATAGCTGGTACCAGCTTAGTTGAGCTTTAGGTTTTAAATGGTTAAACCCACTTAATTTTGATTGTATTGCATTAACTCACTCATTTTTGATTGTATTATATTATTGCACATTATACACAGGAATATTATATATCACAAAGATTTGATTTGTTTTTATACATATATATATATATATACATTTTTTATCACTATCCATTCAAATTTGATAAAGGAAATTTATTTTTAGACTCATAATATGGGTCTTTCACTAAGAAACTAATCCTTTATTTGATTTTTTCACAATTATATTTCCTTTCATTTTTCTTTATTCGAATCCATTTTTATTTTTTTGGTTATATTGACACATACATTTCACGATCTCATTTTTAAACAAATGAGCTGTACCAATTCATTTTTGGATTATATCCATGCAGTAGGAATCAAAGGGATATTATCCCTAGAATTTGTACCCTAGTGAGTTCATCAGTTCGGTCTAATATTCTGATCTCATTATCTGTTAATTTTTGTTATTTTTTGTCAATTTCTGTCAATTTTTGTTATTTTTTATCTACGCAGATTTTATTAAATACTTGTACAAATATTCGATTTTAATATTTTGACTCCTGTGGTATATCTTAGCCATTGGCGCTCCTATATAACCTTTTTAGGTTTCCAGATAGATTCAGTGTCCATGACTCTGTCGTTAACGGACAAGAGACGTCTGAAATTGGTTTCAGCTTGTCGAAACCTTCAGTCTCAATCATTCCCTTCGGTAGCCTTATGCATGGAAATTCTAGGTCTTATGACTGCTGCATCGGACGCGATCCCCTTTGCTCGTTTTCACATGCAACCTCTTCAGCTCTGTATGCTGAACCAGTGGTGCAGGGATTATACAAAGATATCTCAATTAATATCTTTAAAACCGAATGTACGACACTCTCTGACGTGGTGGACAGACCACCATCATTTAGTTCAGGGGGCTTCTTTTTTTCCTCCAACCTGGACTGTGATCTCAACAGATGCAAGTCTGACAGGTTGGGGAGCTGTATGGGGGTCTCTGACAGCACAGGGGGTTTGGGAATCTCAGGAGGCGAGATTACCAATCAACATTTTGGAACTCCGTGCGATTTTCAGAGCTCTTCAGTCGTGGCCTCTTCTAAAGAGAGAGTCGTTCATTTGTTTTCAGACGGACAATGTCACAACCGTGGCATATGTCAATCATCAAGGAGGGACTCACAGTCCTCTGGCTATGAAAGAAGTATCTCGAATACTTGTATGGGCGGAATCCAGCTCCTGTCTAATTTCTGCGGTTCACATCCCAGGTATAGACAATTGGGAAGCGGATTATCTCAGTCGCCAAACATTACATCCGGGCGAATGGTCTCTTCACCCAGAAGTATTTCTTCAGATTGTTCAATTCTGGGGACTTCCAGAAATAGATCTGATGGCTTCTCATCTAAACAAGAAGCTTCCCAGGTATCTGTCCAGATCCAGGGATCCTCAGGCGGAAGCAGTGGATGCATTGTCTCTTCCTTGGAAGTATCATCCTGCCTATATCTTTCCACCTCTAGTTTTTCTTCCAAGAGTGATTTCCAAGATTCTAAAGGAGCGTTCGTTTGTTCTGCTGGTGGCTCCAGCATGGCCTCACAGGTTTTGGTATGCGGATCTTGTTCAGATGGCTACTTGCCAACCATGGACTCTTCCGTTAAGACCAGACCTTCTATCGCAAGGTCCTTTTTTCCATCAGGATCTCAAATCCTTAAATTTGAAGGTATGGAGATTGAATGATTGATTCTCAGTCATAGAGGTTTCTCTGACTCTGTAATTAATACTATGTTACAGGCTCGTAAAACTGTATCTAGGAAGATATATTATCGAGTCTGGAAGACTTACATCTCTTGGTGCTCTTCTCATCATTTTTCCTGGCATTCTTTTAGAAATCCTAGAATTTTACAATTTCTTCAGGATGGTCTGGATAAAGGTTTGTCTGCAAGTTCTTTGAAAGGACAAATTTCTGCTCTTTCTGTGTTGTTTCACAGAAAGATTGCTAATGTTCCTGATATTCATTGTTTTGTTCAGGCTTTGGTTCATATCAAACCTGTCATTAAGTCAATCTCTCCTCCTTGGAGTTTGAATTTGGTTCTGGGGGCTTTACAAGCTCCTCCGTTTGAACCTATGCATTCTCTGGACATTAAATTACTTTCTTGGAAAGTTCTGTTCCTTTTGGCCATCTCTTCTGCTAGAAGAGTTTCAAAGTTATCTGCTCTTTCTTGTGAATCTCCTTTTCTGATTTTTCATCAGGATAAGGCGGTGTTGCGAACTTCATTTACATTTTTACCTAAAGTTGTGAACTCTAACAACATTAGTAGAGAAATTGTGGTTCCTTCATTATGTCCTAATCCTAAGAATTCTAAGGAAAGATCGTTGCATTCTTTGGATGTAGTTAGAGCTTTGAAATATTATGTTGAAGCTACTAAAGGTTTCCGAAAGACTTCTAGTCTATTTGTTATCTTTTCCGGTTCCAGGAAAGGTCAGAAGGCCTCTGCCATTTCTTTGGCATCTTGGTTAAAATCTTTGATTCATCATGCTTATGTCGAGTCGGGTAAAACTCTGCCTCAAAGGATTACAGCTCATTCTACTAGGTCAGTTTCTACTTCCTGGGGGTTTAGGAATGAAGCTTCGGTTGATCAGATTTGCAAAGCAGCCACTTGGTCTTCTTTGCATACTTTTACTAAATTCTACCATTTTGATGTGTTTTCTTCTTCTGAAGCAGTTTTTGGTAGAAAAGTACTTCAGGCAGCGGTTTCAGTTTGATTCTTCTGCTTATAATTTCAGTTTTTTTCATTATAAGATTAAAACTTTATTTCTCCAACATAGGTGTGTCCGGTCCACGGCGTCATCCTTACTTGTGGGATATTCTCTTCCCCAACAGGAAATGGCAAAGAGCCCAGCAAAGCTGGTCACATGATCCCTCCTAGGCTCCGCCTACCCCAGTCATTCTCTTTGCCGTTGTACAGGCAACATCTCCACGGAGATGGCTTAGAGTTTTTTAGTGTTTAACTGTAGTTTTTCATTATTCAATCAAGAGTTTGTTATTTTCAAATAGTGCTGGTACGTACTATTTACTCAGAAACAGAAAAGAGATGAAGAATTCTGTTTGTATGAGGAAAATGATTTTAGCAACCGTAACTAAAATCCATGGCTGTTCCACACAGGACTGTTGAGAGCAATTAACTTCAGTTGGGGGAACAGTTTGCAGTCCTTTGCTGCTTGAGGTATGACACATTCTAACAAGACGATGTAATGCTGGAAGCTGTCATTTTCCCTATGGGATCCGGTAAGCCATGTTTATTACGATTGTAAATAAGGGCTTCACAAGGGCTTATTTAAACTGTAGACCTTTTTTGGGCTAAATCGATTGATATTAACACTTATTTAGCCTTGAGGAATCATTTATTCTGGGTATTTTGATATAATAATATCGGCAGGCACTGTTTTAGACACCTTATTCTTTAGGGGCTTTCCCAAAGCATAGGCAGAGTCTCATTTTCGCACCGGTGTTGCGCACTTGTTTTTGAGAGGCATGGCATGCAGTCGCATGTGAGAGGAGCTCTGATACTTATAAAAGACTTCTGAAGGCGTCATTTGGTATCGTATTCCCCTTTGGGTTTGGTTGGGTCTCAGCAAAGCAGATACCAGGGACTGTAAAGGGGTTAAAGCTTAAAACGGCTCCGGTTCCGTTATTTTAAGGGTTAAAGCTTCCAAAATTGGTGTGCAATATTTTCAAGGCTTTAAGACACTGTGGTGAAAGTTTGGTGAATTTTGAACAATTCCTTCATGTTTTTTCGCAATTGCAGTAATAAAGTGTGTTCAGTTTAAAATTTAAAGTGACAGTAACGGTTTTATTTCAAAACGTTTTTTGTACTTTCTTATCAAGTTTATGCCTGTTTAACATGTCTGAACTACCAGATAGACTGTGTTCTGAATGTGGGGAAGCCAGAATTCCTATTCATTTAAATAAATGTGATTTATGTGATAATGACAATGATGCCCAAGATGATTCCTCAAGTGAGGGGAGTAAGCATGGTACTGCATCATTCCCTCCTTCGTCTACACGAGTCTTGCCCACTCAGGAGGCCCCTAGTACATCTAGCGCGCCAATACTCCTTACTATGCAACAATTAACGGCTGTAATGGATAATTCTGTCAAAAACATTTTAGCCAAAATGAACCCTTGTCAGCGTAAGCGTGGATGCTCTGTTTTAGTTACTGAAGAGCATGACGACGCTGATATTAATATCTCTGAAGGGCCCCTAACCCAATCTGAGGGGGCCAGGGAGGTTTTGTCTGAGGGAGAAATTACTGATTTAGGGAACATTTCTCAGCAGGCTGAATCTGATGTGATTACTTTTAAATTTAAATTGGAACATCTCCGCATTTTGCTTAAGGAGGTATTATCCACTCTGGATGATTGTGAAAATTTGGTCATCCCAGAGAAACTATGTAAAATGGACAAGTTCCTAGAGGTGCCGGGGCTCCCAGAAGCTTTTCCTATACCCAAGCGGGTGGCGGACATTGTTAATAAAGAATGGGAAAGGCCCGGTATTCCTTTCGTCCCTCCCCCCATATTTAAAAAATTGTTTCCTATGGTCGACCCCAGAAAGGACTTATGGCAGTCAGTCCCCAAGGTCGAGGGAGCGGTTTCTACTTTAAACAAACGCACCACTATTCCCATAGAGGATAGTTGTGCTTTCAATAAAAAATTAGAAGGTTTGCTTAAAAAGATGTTTGTTCAGCAGGGTTACCTTCTACAACCCATTTCATGCATTGTCCCTGTCACTACAGCCGCATATTTCTGGTTTGATGAACTGATTAAGGTGCTCGATAGTGACTCTCCTCCTTATGAGGAGATTATGGACAGAGTCAATGCTCTCAAATTGGCTAATTCTTTCACTCTAGACGCCTCTTTGCAATTGGCTAAGTTAGCGGCTAAGAATTCTGGGTTTGCTATTGTGGCGCGCAGAGCGCTTTGGTTGAAATCTTGGTCGGCTGATGCGTCTTCCAAGAACAAGCTACTAAACATTCCTTTCAAGGGGAAAACGCTGTTTGGTCCTGACTTGAAAGAGATTATCTCTGATATCACTGGGGGTAAGGGCCATGCCCTTCCTCAGGATCGGCCTTTCAAGGCAAAAAATAGACCTAATTTTCGTCCCTTTCGTAAAAACGGACCAGCCCAAGGTGCTACGTCCTCTAAGCAAGAGGGTAATACTTCTCAGGCCAAGCCAGCTTGGAGACCAATGCAAGGCTGGAACAAGGGAAAGCAGGCCAAGAAACCTGCCACTGCTACCAAGACAGCATGAAATATTGGCCCCCGATCCGGGACCGGATCTGGTGGGGGGCAGACTCTCTCTCTTCGCTCAGGCTTGGGCAAGAGATGTTCTGGATCCTTGGGCGCTAGAAATAGTCTCCCAGGGTTATCTTCTGGAATTCAAGGGACTTCCCCCAAGGGGGAGGTTCCACAGGTCTCAGTTGTCTTCAGACCACATAAAAAGACAGGCGTTCTTACATTGTGTAGAAGACCTGTTAAAAATGGGAGTGATTCATCCTGTTCCATTGAGAGAACAAGGGATGGGGTTCTACTCCAATCTGTTCATAGTTCCCAAAAAAGAGGGAACGTTCAGACCAATCCTAGATCTCAAGATCTTAAACAAATTTCTCAAGGTCCCATCGTTCAAGATGGAAACCATTCGAACTATCCTTCCTTCCATCCAGGAAGGTCAATTCATGTCCACGGTGGATTTAAAGGATGCGTATCTACATATTCCTATCCACAAGGAACATCATCGGTTCCTAAGGTTTGCATTCCTAGACAAACATTACCAGTTCGTGGCGCTTCCTTTCGGATTAGCCACTGCTCCAAGGATTTTCACAAAGGTACTAGGGTCCCTTCTAGCGGTGCTAAGACCAAGGGGCATTGCAGTAGTACCTTACCTGGACGACATTCTGATTCAAGCGTCGTCCCTCCCTCGAGCAAAGGCTCACACGGACATCGTCCTGGCCTTTCTCAGATCTCACGGCTGGAAAGTGAACGTGGAAAAGAGTTCTCTATCCCCGTCAACAAGGGTTCCCTTCTTGGGAACAATTATAGACTCCTCAGAAATGAGGATTTTTCTAACAGAGGCCAGAAAGACAAAACTTCTGGACTCTTGTCGAATTCTTCATTCCGTTCCTCTTCCTTCCGTAGCTCAGTGCATGGAAGTGATCGGGTTGATGGTAGCGGCAATGGACATAGTTCCTTTTGCGCGCATTCATCTAAGACCATTACAACTGTGCATGCTCAGTCAGTGGAATGGGGACTATACAGACTTGTCTCCAAAGATACAAGTAAATCAGAGGACCAGAGACTCACTCCGTTGGTGGCTGTCCCTGGACAACCTGTCACGAGGGATGACATTCCGCAGACCAGAGTGGGTCATTGTCACGACCGACGCCAGTCTGATGGGCTGGGGCGCGGTCTGGGGATCCCTGAAAGCTCAGGGTCTTTGGTCTCGGGAAGAATCTCTTCTACCGATAAATATTCTGGAACTGAGAGCGATATTCAATGCTCTCAAGGCTTGGCCTCAGCTAGCGAGGACCAAGTTTATACGGTTTCAATCAGACAACATGACGACTGTTGCGTACATCAACCATCAGGGGGGAACAAGGAGTTCCCTAGCGATGGAAGAAGTGACCAAGATCATTCTATGGGCGGAGTCTCACTCCTGCCACCTGTCTGCTATCCACATCCCGGGAGTGGAAAATTGGGAAGCGGATTTTCTGAGTCGTCAGACATTGCATCCGGGGGAGTGGGAACTCCATCCGGAAATCTTTGCCCAAGTCACTCAACTATGGGGCATTCCAGACATGGATCTGATGGCCTCTCGTCAGAACTTCAAAGTTCCTTGCTACGGGTCCAGATCCAGGGATCCCAAGGCGGCTCTAGTGGATGCACTAGTAGCACCTTGGACCTTCAAACTAGCTTATGTGTTCCCGCCGTTCCCTCTCATCCCCAGGCTGGTAGCCAGGATCAATCAGGAGAGGGCGTCGGTGATCTTGATAGCTCCTGCGTGGCCACGCAGGACTTGGTATGCAGATCTGGTGAATATGTCATCGGCTCCACCTTGGAAGCTACCTTTGAGACGAGACCTTCTTGTTCAGGGTCCGTTCGAACATCCGAATCTGGTTTCACTCCAGCTGACTGCTTGGAGATTGAACGCTTGATTTTATCGAAGCGAGGTTTCTCAGATTCTGTTATCGATACTCTTGTTCAGGCCAGAAAGCCTGTAACTAGAAAGATTTACCACAAAATTTGGAAAAAATATATCTGTTGGTGTGAATCTAAAGGATTCCCTTGGGACAAGGTTAAGATTCCTAGGATTCTATCCTTCCTTCAAGAAGGATTGGAAAAAGGATTATCGGCAAGTTCCCTGAAGGGACAGATTTCTGCCTTGTCGGTGTTACTTCACAAAAAACTGGCAGCTGTGCCAGATGTTCAAGCCTTTGTTCAGGCTCTGGTTAGAATCAAGCCTGTTTACAAACCTTTGACTCCTCCTTGGAGTCTCAATTTAGTTCTTTCAGTTCTTCAGGGGGTTCCGTTTGAACCCTTACATTCCGTTGATATTAAGTTATTATCTTGGAAAGTTTTGTTTTTAGTTGCAATTTCTTCTGCTAGAAGAGTTTCAGAATTATCTGCTCTGCAGTGTTCTCCTCCTTATCTGGTGTTCCATGCAGATAAGGTGGTTTTACGTACTAAACCTGGTTTTCTTCCAAAAGTTGTTTCTAACAAAAACATTAACCAGGAGATTATCGTACCTTCTCTGTGTCCGAAACCAGTTTCAAAGAAGGAACGCTTGTTACACAATTTGGATGTTGTTCGCGCTCTAAAATTCTATTTAGATGCTACAAAGGATTTTAGACAAACATCTTCCTTGTTTGTTGTTTATTCAGGTAAAAGGAGAGGTCAAAAAGCAACTTCTACCTCTCTCTCTTTTTGGATTAAAAGCATCATCAGATTGGCTTACGAGACTGCCGGACGGCAGCCTCCCGAAAGAATCACAGCTCATTCCACTAGGGCTGTGGCTTCCACATGGGCCTTCAAGAACGAGGCTTCTGTTGATCAGATATGTAGGGCAGCGACTTGGTCTTCACTGCACACTTTTACCAAATTTTACAAGTTTGATACTTTTGCTTCTTCTGAGGCTATTTTTGGGAGAAAGGTTTTGCAAGCCGTGGTGCCTTCCATTTAGGTGACCTGATTTGCTCCCTCCCTTCATCCGTGTCCTAAAGCTTTGGTATTGGTTCCCACAAGTAAGGATGACGCCGTGGACCGGACACACCTATGTTGGAGAAAACAGAATTTATGTTTACCTGATAAATTACTTTCTCCAACGGTGTGTCCGGTCCACGGCCCGCCCTGGTTTTTTAATCAGGTCTGATAATTTATTTTCTTTAACTACAGTCACCACGGTACCATATGGTTTCTCCTATGCTATTATTCCTCCTTAACGTCGGTCGAATGACTGGGGTAGGCGGAGCCTAGGAGGGATCATGTGACCAGCTTTGCTGGGCTCTTTGCCATTTCCTGTTGGGGAAGAGAATATCCCACAAGTAAGGATGACGCCGTGGACCGGACACACCGTTGGAGAAAGTAATTTATCAGGTAAACATAAATTCTGTTTTTGGGTTGTGGATTATTTTTTCAGCGGAATTGGCTGTCTTTATTTTATCCCTCCCTCTCTAGTGACTCTTGCGTGGAAGTTCCACATCTTGGGTATTTATTATCCCATACGTCACTAGCTCATGGACTCTTGCTAATTACATGAAAGAAAACATAATTTATGTAAGAACTTACCTGATAAATTCATTTCTTTCATATTAGCAAGAGTCCATGAGGCCCACCCTTTTTTTGTGGTGGTTATGATTTTTTTGTATAAAGCACAATTATTCCAATTCCTTATTTTTTATGCTTTCGCACTTTTTTCTTATCACCCCACTTCTTGGCTATTCGTTAAACTGATTTGTGGGTGTGGTGAGGGGTGTATTTATAGGCATTTTGAGGTTTGGGAAACTTTGCCCCTCCTGGTAGGAATGTATATCCCATACGTCACTAGCTCATGGACTCTTGCTAATATGAAAGAAATGAATTTATCAGGTAAGTTCTTACATAAATTATGTTGTTCAATACCTCAAACAGACTGAAAATAAAAGGTTTGCTTTCAGATTGAATATTTGGCAGTTTCTGTTTTGGAAAATTCATGTCTGTGTTTCCTCTGGTCACAATGATTTGCTTTTCATTCTCTTTGTATCTTTCTTTGAAAAGCAAAAATTTAAGCTTAAAAATGTGCCCATTTTTGGTTCAGCACCTGGGTAGGGGAGGGGGCCTCTTTGCCCTAAAAATGCCCGGGCCTCTTTTTGATCCCAGTCTGGCCCTGGTAACGGCGTGAACCACACTGTAGTGTCTGTCTGGATTCTATTTCACTGTGAAGTCTGGAGATGTTTCTATGCAAAACACAATTAGCTACTTACAGGTGCGCAAAGGAATGCTTAAGTTTATAGAAAAAAGGGGGCTATATGACTCTTAGAGTAAATAACTGCCAAGGGTCTATGTATGTATATATCTCCTTAAAAGTAGTCTATATATATTTAGTGGTCTATATATATTTTTCACCCACACAACTCATTCCAAGAAATATGTAAAATATATAATATATAATATATAGCAGTAAATTTTGTTTGCAAAATGAATTCGGTAATCAAGGGGTTAAAAAGTAACGACATATTAAGTTTAAAAATATTTAATTTAATTTAGTCACAAATTCATAAATTTATAAATTCATAAAACTAACGATAAAATATACATCTGTGAAAATAGATACAAATAATAACAAATACAATAAATAAACAATATACAGTAAGTATCAAAGATTCACTCCTTTAGGGATCAAAACAGTTCCATAAAAGCTGGATTTTCTCACAAAAGGTGGTAACAAACACGATCCTCCAAAGCCTTTTCCACAAGTTGAAAGAATGGTGGAACTTTGGGATCCTTTTCAGGAAATGAGCGTGTCTTGAACGCTGCAAGCCATCTAAGTAGGAGGCAAAAAGCGGCCGCTTAGATAAACTTCAAAGGCAAGTCACAATAACGTACATAGTTACTTACGCATCAGTAACCGATGATCAGCGTAGCATCCAGCTCTCCGTTCTCCCAAGGGTCCTTATGGAGTATTCAGTGATAATTCACCCCACGATTTTTTTCAGGAACCCAACACGACCGTCTTATTGAACAGGGTACACAGGATCACCGGAGATCGCCAGACATGCAAACACCTGAACAGGATTACAAGACTGGAGCTTCCAGTCAAATTGCATTAAAGTCCACACTGAAAGGGAGCTTCTTCCCAATCTGTGAGATCTACCAGGGACCCTATCACTATCACTTATAGTCTAGGTCAGATCTTACCTGCAGCAGTGAGGGGGATAGTACCCCTATTTATACTGATAATACCACAGTGGCCCTATCACTATCACTTGTAGTCTAGGCCAGATCTGAGGGGTGCTGTCACTCTATCTATTCACAACTATATCAATAGTCAGTCAGAGAGCTCTCACTCACTCAAACCCCCATTTGAATAACTCACGAACCGCCACTGTGAAGAGGATCATCCACACTGGATGTCCATGCCGCCGGCAAAGATACTCCGCGCCTCCAATGCTCCACGACACCGGGATGAAGAAAGAAGATGCCCCCACGATGGATTAAGATGTCGTCGCCTGGATGAAGACTTCTTGCCGTCTGGATGAAGATGGATGTCTGGACTTCAGGAACCGTGAGATTTTCTGGAGTTAATGTTAGGTTTTTTTAATTTTTTTTGGTGTTTTTTTTAAGATTAGGAATGGGCAGTAAAAAAGCTGAATTCCCATTTAAGTTCAATGCCCATACAAATGCCCCTGTAGGGGCAATAGGTAGCTTAGGTTTGCCCCTGTAGGGGCAATAGGTAGCTTGGTAGTTTATTGTTAGGTTAGGGGTTGTTTTTATTTTGGAGGGGCTTTTTATTGTTATAGGGGTATTAGATTAGGTTTAATTGTTATTATTTTTGATAATTTCGGTTATTATTTTTTGTAATCTTAGAGTTTTTTATGTTTCGTAATTTTAGAGTTTTTTTTTTTTTTCGTAGTGTTAGGATTTTTTTTAAATTGTAATTTAGGTTTTTTTATTTTTCGTTAATTTAATTTTTTTAAATAGTAATGTTACGTTACTTTATATTTTAAACTTAGGTTTATTTTATTTCACAGGTAAGTTTTTATGTATTTAAAGATAGTTATATTGTAAGTTTAATTTAAAATTAGGTGGGTGTTAGGTTTAGGGGTTAATAGTTTAATTTAGTGTGTTGCGATGTGGGGGGGGCGGCGGTTTATGGGTTAATAGGCTTCGTTTAGTATTTGCGATGTGGGGGGCCGGCGGTTTAGGGGTTAATATGTTATAGTAGTTGCGATGTGGGAGGGTCGGTGGTTTAGGGGTTAATAGGTGTAATATAGTATTTGTGATGCGGGAGGGTGGCGGTTTAGGGGTTAAGAGGTAGTTTATGGGTGTTAGTGTACTTTGTAACATTTTAGTTATGAACTTTGTGAAACATTTTTGTTTTGCAAAATCCATAACTATTGGTCTCAGATCGCTAAATGGCTCATGGCGGTATAGGCTGTAACGCAAGCATTTTAGCCAGACCGCAAAACCTGTAATATGGCGCTATGGAAAAGCCTGCACTCAAACGTCATTTTTTGAGTGCGGAATGGAGAGTTGCGTAAAGGCTAAAATGCTTGCGGTATAGCTATACCGGCACAACTTGCAATATGCGTTATCTGCCATTCCCCGCGCAATGGCCAATTTTTCAGCAGTATAGCCGTACCGCACCATAACGCAAAACTTGTAATCTAGCTGTAAATCAGCAATTTTTTTATATAACTGGGAAAATAATCTTAAAAGCTTAAATTATGCTTACCTGATAAATTTCTTTTCTTCTGATGGGAAGAGTCCACAGCTGCATTCTTGGGAATTCAGAACCTGGCCAATAGGAGGAGGCAAAGACACCCCAGTCAAAGGCTTAAATACCTCCCCCACTTCACTCATCCCCCAGTCATTCTGCCAAGGAAACAAGGAACAGTAGGAGAAATATCAGGGTGAAAAAGGTGCCAGAAGAATAAAAACTAAAATATGGCCACCCCATACATAAAACACAGATGGGGAGCTGTGGACTCTTCCCGTCAGAAGAAAAGAAAATTATCAGGTAAGCATAATTTAAGCTTTTCTTCTTAAAACGGAAGAGTCCACAGCTGCATTCATTACTTTTGGGAAAACAATACCCAAGCTATAGAGGACACTGAATGCAAACAAAGAGCGGGTACAGAAGGCAGCCCCTTTCGAAGGGCACCACAGCCTGAAATTACCTAACACCTGAAAAAAACTGTAACATTTAAAAAACAAGTGGTTAAAAACCTAAAAGGACCAAGTAACTGCCCATCACTTAAACAACCTACAAGGCCGTATTAGAGACCACTCAGAACTCATAGAATCCATTGAGCACAAAAAGCCCAGAGGAGCCAAGTCCCGCGGGCTTTCTAGTCACACGGAACTAACCCCCTACCTGAAGGAAGAGGACCTTCACCTACCCCTGAGGAGGAAAACGGAGGACCCATAAGATATCGAAAGGACCACCAAATAGGGAAAAAAACCTCAAAACGACTAAAGCGAACCCAAGGTTGCTAAAGAAAACCACCCAGGGAAAGGAACTCCCTAGAGGACAAGGACCAGAGATCAACTCCACACCTATGAAAAGGTGATCACGAGAGGAACCCAGGTCTACCCTTAGATCCCTAATACAACACCATATGACTTATGATGCCTCAAGGAAGCCACAAGATTCCCACTGTACCATAGTCCAGCAGACACAACCACTAAACTAGTCAAACACAGGTAAGAAACCTATATAAAACCAAAGAAATTAGGAGCCCGCAGACAGGATACAAAAAAAACTAATTAACCTATCAGAGACAAAAGCTATCTTGTGAAACAACACAGCCATCTCTAAGCTCCAGCCATCGTGGGAGACCATCCCACCGAAAACACCAAAAAATATCGACGACAACCTCTTCCAGGAAAAAAATCTAGACCTTAGAAGAACATCCAAAACCAGCAGCATATGAAACCAGGTTAGAAAGCTGCCATAGCAGGGGTCATACTCCAAGCCTCCAGCTACTTAGGCAGGGTAGATATCCCTTAGGTCACTTAGACCTGCATCAAGTACACGGTCAAGACTCAAAAGAGCAGTCAGATCCCCAACCCCCCCTCCGAGGTAACGGACCCAGTCCAAAAGGATTGGCAACGTCTGAATACAAAGAATATAAAATTATCCGAACCACACCTCAGAAGAAAAGAGGAGGGGCTTAAAAGGAACGACTCATGGAGAATAACTCTAAAGTTATTTAAATCTAGCTTGCTACCACAAAGCCATGACAGAAATACAACGTGCTCAGGTTCCAGAACCCCTACACAGCTCCCTTCCTAAGAGGGACCACTCCCAAACTAGGGAGATAGGACACTAAACTCCAGTGTCCCAGTACCAGAATCCAGTTCCATGATCTCTTGCATGCAAGAAGGACAGAACCCCTCAGAAAATGAGAAGAAAAGGACCTTTGGGACAACAATGGATACTGTATTCTGAAACCTCCCCAAAGGAGGTCAACACAAAGGAACCGCTTCCCCAGCCATAGGCATGAGAAGAGATGACAGAATGGTGAAAACCATTGATGAGACCATACGGTCATACCGACAGCTCAGTTGAAACAAACAACCACGAGCCCACATCAAGGTGCAATAGCTGTCCCTGAAACCACTGTAAGATCCCACCTGAGAGACAGCAAAACTAACCCTCAGGCAGATACCTAAAGTTTTGAAACCAAACTGCCCAGGACCGATCCAGATCCAAACTCTGACAAGAGACATGGCCAAAAGCCCGATCTCCAAGACCTAGCCCCGTCAATGTTCTAACCCCTGAGGAACCATCAAGGTACCTCATACGGAGTAGTGCACCCCATGTCCCAATGTCCCCGGACATTGGATGCTTGAAATAGATTCAGACTAAGAGCCTAGAAGGACAACTTAACAAGCCTAAAAAGAAGGCAACCAGCACCCAGAGGAGTGCCTGAAACCAGGACCCTCTGCTTGCAAACCCAAAGAGCTAGATATCTTAGAGGGTCGAAGGGGAACACCCTCCCTAAAGACAACGGGTTTACATGGAACAGACTCCAACAAGCCCTTGGGATGAGAAGGCGACAAATCACCAGGACCCCTACAGGATCAGCCTCCCGGAAAATCCTGTACCTCACAGGAAAAACGGAGGGAGCCTCAAAACTCCTGTCAGATAAGTCAATCAGGAAAATGCCGGGGAAAAACAACAGGGACTAACCCCAAACCCCTGCACCCCCAATAGAAGAGTGTGCACTCTAAAAAAGGAAGTAATAAGGATCTTCCAAACCTTCAGACCCAGATGACCCGACCACCCAAGAAGGGAAACAAGAAGCCCCAGTGACCTACGAGGGGTACCTGCGACTAGGCCACATAAAAACAGACATCCAGAACATACCAAGAGTGAAAACGAAAATCGTCATCCATCTGGTACCCCCGACGCCCAGCAGTCATCCAAACCTCCAAATCCATGGGAATGGAGAACTTCAATTCCAAGGCCAACAGGCCTCTCCCAATGAGCCTCAGCAGGCTCCAAGTCCGAAACCACCTCAACAGTAGGAACGTGAGGCGTACCGATGCAGTCCCTCCGTCTTCTAGAAATGGAGGCAACAAGAAAAATGAACACTTATCAAAGTGAACAATCCAACACCTGACAAGATAACCAACGCACCGGCACCACATGGGTGACATGAACCATAAGGAACAGCAGCTAGCGCTCGACCAGTACCCCCCTGGTATGAAAGCACTCCAAAACTGTCCAAGGTCCAAGAAAATTTGAAGCCCTTGAAGGGATCAATAACAAACTATAAACATAACTATGTTATATATAGTACTGCGCAACTTCAGAGGAAGTGCCCATGCGACCACAAAATCGCAAGTATCATCCAAAGAAATGTTCCCAAATGGAAAATCATAACAAACATGAGCTTCTTAAAGCAAATTAAACACATCCTAACCGGATCAAAGAAAATAAAGGCTGCACCCGTGGGTGAACTTCCATGGAGAATGGGCACACTAACAGGACCAGCCGATCAGAGGCGCCATTCTCCTAAGCTCAGAACTGGAACCAATACTTAAAAGAAAAATGGAGACGTCAAGGAGATTGGCTTCATCCCCATAGTCTAACCCAGTCTGCCATCCGGCACAGAAGACTGAGGATCCCTCGGCCAAGTAGGACTGGAATCCTCCAGCACCGCCAAAACATGCCTTAGTA
Source organism: Bombina bombina (assembly GCF_027579735.1). Lineage (NCBI taxonomy): Eukaryota > Metazoa > Chordata > Amphibia > Anura > Bombinatoridae > Bombina > Bombina bombina. The sequence goes on along the minus strand of NC_069502.1, from coordinate 802,966,705 downwards.
GTACACGAAGACGTGACAGTCTATAACGGAAGGCAAAATGTTACCCCGCCGGATCGATGGATGATCGCGGCCCAGAGGGAGGGGCCCCTGAAGCCTCAGAGGCTATCACTTCCCCAGAAGGTCAAACTGACTCAGGCAATCTCAAGCTCGACAAACTCTAGTTAATAGAACACGGACAGTATCTTAAAAATACTTCTCTTGGGAGATATAAATGCGCCAGCGCCATGGTCATGCGGAACCGTGCTGTAACCTCTGGAAGAAACAGGCCGCCTTCCGGAGAAGGAGTAACGGCCATGGGGACACCTGCTTGCATAGCAAAAGAAGGTTCTGGGGCACATGCCTCATGGGACATGGAATCCTCAGGGGCGGATGGCTCAACGCACTCTACATTCGGGAGAAGAGAGTACTCTAGAACGGCAATCAGAACATAACTGTAGGGCATGTATAACCCGGGCCATTTCATACTCCTCACAAGACGTTTACTTCAAGTCGGAGATGTCCATCTCCAAAAAATCTGAATCCTCCATAACTTGGAGATTGCAAATATGGACTAAAGCTAAACGGCACCTTACACCCCCAATGGCTGGGGCACTCACCACCTCCTGTGAACCAGACAACTAACAAGCAGACTCACTATGTCGTCACTCAGTCAGAGTACGGTAGTGAAATTACAACGAGACCACACCCGGTCACGAGGTGTCCACGTGTAAGCCAGAAAAAAAGGCGCACCAGTCCAAAAGACCGCACAGTCTGATAAGGCCATTATGTTCCGAATATCCATGAGCCCAAGTATCACTACACATTAGCAGACAGAATCACATAACAAACATGATTAAAGTCCCCCCTGTTCAATAACCCCCCCATAGGAGATATTAACCCTTGATTCTTCTTTCGTTAACATTACATTCACATATCGAAATAAAATGAAACAACCTTACCGGAATCTACGCCGTGGAACAGGAACACGGCCCTTCAAGTGTGACAGATAGTAGTATCGCCTCTGACATGGACTTGAGTGAATAAAGGCAGGCAGCGAAACTCATCAACGCTGATTGCCCAAGAGCTGTTAACATGACTCGGGATGGTTTCACAGAGACAACACTCCCTGCATCTCCGGACTCTCACTGAGAGGCTGACAGGATTACTTAAAACTCCAGTCCCATTTTGTATGGTAGTACCCTCCATAAGAGACTATCTTCAATCTTCTGACACTTCTCTGCCAACCCCCTGTGATGAAAGACAAAGAATGACTGGGGGATGAGGGAAGTTGGGAAGGTATTTAAGCCTTTGACTGGGGTCTTTGCCTCCTCCTGGTGGCCAGGTTCTGAATTCCCAAAAGTAATGAATGCAGCTGTGGACTCTTCCCATTTAAGAAGAAAAGTTATTGTTATAAAACTGTAGCATTTATGTAGAAAACCATAATTGAAATCAAATCTAACTGGTTATTTATATTGTGATTAGAATTGTGATTAGAATCACTTTGATTTAAATGAAATCCACCCTGGTACTGAATGGTTCGGTAATAGCCAGAGACTGGAAATCCACTCAGATAAACACACTCTTGTCTTGGATAGTCAGAAGAAATATTTTTTGTTGTGAAATCTTGTTAATTGAAACATAGACCTTCTCAGACCCTTCAGCCTCTAATCCTCCCTCAACCCAAATGACCTACGGTGTGTAGGAAGGAATTTTACTGTATGGGCTCATACCTCTCCTTTTCTCTCCTGCTCTGCTCTATATCACTAGATCTCCTCCCTCTGCTTTGTACATTACTCATTTTGCTTTCACTTTGCTGCACTCCTCTCACTCTTTATACAATGTCCTGTTTGTCTCGCAGGTTCATGTACTAATCATTTATTTGTTACCCTATTATGACTCATGTTAATAATATATATGGAAAGACCTGTTAATTCACTCTCTCCTTCACTCTTAATCAGCAACTCACCACAATAGATCTTTTGATACCTGAACCACACTTTTAGCTCAACTTTACAGACTTCTATATGACACCATAGTTTATTGTAGATATGTGCAATTCGTTTTGGATGAATTTTGGCTAATTTGGAGATTCGGATGACTCTGAATTTCCTAATCGGCACCATAACTAAAATCCTGAAAACGAATAAATCAATTTCCAAATTTTCAGCTCTATTCTTCATATTCATTCTAACTAATCTATTCTAAATCGCTACCCCACCCCCACATCATCAACACTAAATAAACCTATTAATCCCTAAACCTCCGTCCCCCCACATTACCAACACTAAATAAACCTATTAACCCCTAAACCGCAACCACCCCACATCACCAACACTAAATAAAACACTAAAACAAAATTTATGCTCACCTGATAAATTTCTTTCTTTCTTGACACAGTGAGTCCACAGAATCATCAATTACTGTTGGGAATATCCCTCCTGGCCAACAGGAGGAGGCAAAGTGCACCACAGCAGAGCTGTTAAGTATCACTTCCCTTCCCATAAACCCCAGCCGGTGGACCGAAGGAAAGAAGAGAAAGGAAATAACACAAGGTGCAGAGGTGCCTGAGGTTTATATAACAAAAACTGTCTGAAAAAACAGGGAGGGCCATGGACTCACCGTGTCAAGAAAAAAAAAAAAAAAATTTATTATTATTAAATTTTCTTTTCTTTCTAATGACACGGTGAGTGCACAGAATCATCAATTACTGTTGGGAACCAATACCCAAGCTAGAGGACACAGATGATAAGGGAGGGACAAGACAGGTACCTAAAACAGAAGGCACCACTGCCTGAAGTACCTTTCTCCCGAAAGAACCTCAGTTAAGGCAAAAGATCTAATTCGTAAAATTTTGATAGGGAACGCAAAGAAGACCAAGCTGCCGCCCTGCATTCCATTCTACAGCAGCTCCATTTATGAAAAAAAGTAATAAGAGACAGCTCTAGTGGAAAGAGCAGAATTCTCTCAGGAGACTGCAGCCCAGCATTCTCATAAGCAAAACCAAATATACTTCTCTATTAGAGAAAAGAGAAGTCACAGAACCTTTCTGACCCTTACGTTTCCCAAAGAAACAAAAAGGACAGAAGACTGGAGAATTCCTTAGACGTCTGTAAATAAAATTGTAAAACACACACAACCACCGAGTTGTGCAACAAACGTCCCTCAAAAAGAAGAACTATGACAATGAGAAGGAACAACAATTTCCTGATTAAAAAATACTTTAGAAAGGAAACTAACTTAGTACAAAGGACCGCCTCATCGGCATGAAAGGAAAGATAAGGTGAATCATACTGCAAAGCTGAGTTCCGACACTCTCCGAGCAGAGGCAAACCTTCCAAGATAACCATTAATATCTATGGAATACAAAGGCTCAAACATAGCTTGCTGCAAAATTTAAAGAACTAAAGATAAGGCTCCCAAGAGGAGCAATAGACTTAACACAGGCCTGATTCCGAACAAGGCCTGACAAATATCTTACATCTGTCACGTCCGTCAGAAGCTTATGCAGCAAGAAGGAAATGCAGAAAACATAATTTATGTAAGAACTTACCTGATAAATTCATTTCTTTCATATTAGCAAGAGTCCATGAGCTAGTGACGTATGGGATATACATTCCTACCAGGAGGGGCAAAGTTTCCCAAACCTCAAAATGCCTATAAATACACCCCTCACCACACCCACAAATCAGTTTAACGAATAGCCAAGAAGTGGGGTGATAAGAAAAAAGTGCGAAAGCATAAAAAATAAGGAATTGGAATAATTGTGCTTTATACAAAAAAATCATAACCACCACAAAAAAGGGTGGGCCTCATGGACTCTTGCTAATATGAAAGAAATGAATTTATCAGGTAAGTTCTTACATATATTATGTTTTCTTTCATGTAATTAGCAAGAGTCCATGAGCTAGTGACGTATGGGATAATGACTACCCAAGATGTGGATCTTTCCACGCAAGAGTCACTAGAGAGGGAGGGAAAAAATAAAGACAAATTTTGAATACATATATTTAGAACTTTATATAAAAGTGCCCAACCATAGCTTAGAGTGTCACAGAAAATAAGACTTGCTTACCCCAGGACACTCATCTACACGTAGTAGAAAGCCAAACCAGTACTGAAACGAGAATCAGTAGAGGTAATGGTATATATAAGAGTATATCGTCGATCTGAAAAGGGAGGTAAGAGATGAATCTCTACGACCGATAACAGAGAACCTATGAAATAGACCCCGTAGAAGGAGATCATTGAATTCAAATAGGCAATACTCTCCTCATATCCCTCTGACATTCACTGCACGCTGAGAGGAAAACCGGGCTCCAACCTGCTGCGGAGCGCATATCAACGTAGAATCTAGCACAAACTTACTTCACCACCTCCATAGGAGGCAAAGTTTGTAAAACTGATTTGTGGGTGTGGTGAGGGGTGTATTTATAGGCATTTTGAGGTTTGGGAAACTTTGCCCCTCCTGGTAGGAATGTATATCCCATACGTCACTAGCTCATGGACTCTTGCTAATTACATGAAAGAAATCTGACCCTTCAGAGAACTGACTGGTGAAACTCCAGACCTTCTCGCAGAAAAGACAAACATACTAAGAATCCTGACTCTACTCCTAGAGCCCCTACGGATTCACACTATAAAGACATTTACATATCCTATGGTAAATGGTTCAAGAAACAGTCTACAAGACAGAAAACTGGTGACAAAGACCACTTAAACCGAACTAAGCTTCCAATCTCCAAGCAGTGAGCTTCTGAGAAATGACATTTGGGAGAAGGAAAAGACCCTGAATGAGCAGGTCCTTCCTCAGAAGCACCAAGGCGAGACAGATGATATCTCCATTAGGTCTGCCTACCCAAGCTTGCGAGGCCATGCAGAAACTAATAGAATTATGGATGCTCTCTCCTGTTTGACACGAGCATAAATCGTGAGAGAAGCCAACGGAGGAAACAGGGATGCCAGATTGAAACCCCAGGAACCACCACCAGAGCATCTTTCAGAACGGTGTGCAGATCACTAGATCTGGGAAACAAGGCGATCTGCCGAAAAGCCCCTAAAAGTTCATTCCAGGAACCCCCCCTATGTAAGGGTTTGCCCAGAGAGCACCTCCAGGGAGAGAGTCCCACTTCCTGGATGAAAAAACTGACCTCTTAGAATTCGATTCCCAGTTGCTCTGGGAGATGAAAGAAACACCTATCGTTAGCTCCCGCTCACCGACAATCCAAGTCACATCCTATGACTAAGGACCTTAGAGTCCCTCTGGATTAAAAAAGATCCATGCACTGCATAGTTAACTGGATTCTGGAGTGGAGGAAACCAAGCCCACTCCTCCAAGGAGACTGTAGGTTTAATTCAGTGCTTTAGACAGCACGGCCACTGATGTAAGCCACAGAGGCGACCTAGTCCAACTGGTACCAAGTTAAAGACAACTGAGGTCAAGCCCTCAGAACAATGCTATTCTCCTTAAAGTCCAAGATGTAAGAGAGAAAGACAGACATTTCCATGAATAATGAGTCCCAGACTGTTTTCCAGTCCAGTAGGCAAGCGTCTGATCATATCACCCAGGAATGTCTCCAGAAGCACGCGCCCTGAGACAGATACTTCCGAAATATTACCACGGAAGAAAGCTTGATGATTGATCTAGATCTATCTTCTGAAACAGATCTGAAGGTCTCCATTGTATGTATAAACCATTAGACCAATTCCCTCCATACATAGAGTCACTGAAAGTGAAAGGAAAATCAACTGCAGCTAGATATAAAATCTTGACACTTGCAAAATGATTAATCTATCAACCGGACCATTAGGACTGCTATTGACCGAACCGAAGACAGCAGAGAGAGGAAAAAGGAATAAATCCAAGATTAGATGACCTCTGATCGAATCTTCTCCAAGAGAGATAATCTATTAAGATTCTCCAAAAAATCACCCTTGTGAATGGAACAAGGGAACTCTTTCCCAGATTCATTTTTTTTTCTTTTAAATATATAGACGGGCCACGTATACAAAACAAACATACCGAGCCGGATTAGAACTCACAACCTTTCCAGAGACATCAGAGCTAATCAATAGGCCATGCCAGAGTGCCCCATCTATGGAAACAGAGCAAGATGTCTTGAAAGAGAGAATGCTCGAAGGAAGGAGAATCCTGAACCCTATATTGTCCAGAAGGCACCATTGCCATATCCCAGACCCAAAAGACTTTCTAGGATGATGAGATTCAGAAATTTGAGAAGATCTCCAATCATGGGGGCAATAAATACACATCCTTCAGGTCTATGTTCGTTATAACCAGGCCCTCTTGATCCAAAGGATAGGGATACTGTTTGAAGGTAAAAACCTGAATCCCATTCCCAGACTGGGACTGGACTAAGGGAAAAATCTTAGATTGGACCAAGATTGGTAATCTACTAAAAGACATGACTGACCAGCAGAAAGAGGAAAAAGGAAAACTCTCCTTTAGTCCTACTCTCTTGACAGACAGGAGAAACATCTTCCCTTAAAGTCAGAAGAAACTTCACTCAGACCAAGTCCAAAAAAAGGACTCATCTTTGAAAGGAAACATAAAATGAACTATAAAGCCTAGACTTTACCACTAAGCCACAAGTAGGCTTCTCAGCTGACCAAGTTATCAGCCACAATGCCCGGCGGCTAGTATAACCAGTTTAATAAGGCAAGGCATTGCTCAGATAGAACAATTAAACCTCCTATAAAAAGAACCAGGGGCTTTAGTTGCCCACAAGCTCTCTAAATTCCAAGAACAGTCGAGTAAACCACAACACAAAGGATCTCCGGCACTTGTGGGTGGATTCAAACTCTCGACATTTGGTTTCCCAGCTAGGTGTGCTATCACTAAGCTATACCAGAGGGAACCCATTGACCCGCAAAGGTCTAGACACGTAAAAAAAAGACTTCCTCATAGGAAGGAACATTATAGAAATGAAAGAAAAGACAAAACTTTCAAAGGTTGACAACGACAGGGGTATCGATGTCGTCCAAATAGCCAAAACCTCCTTTAACAGTACACAAGGTATTTTTAGCATACAACTGAAGGAAATCACTTCAGCATCAGAAAAAAGGATTATACTGTCCAGATCTGAGAGTTCACCCTCATAAACTCCCAGTGAATCCACCTCACCCAAACTTGGGAGAGAGAGCAACCTGGGTAGCAGAAAGTGGAGTAGAAACCTTACTATCTGAAACTTTAATGTCCTCTGGCATTTTCCCTGTAAGTAAGGAAAAAAACAGACAAAGCCACAGGTATCGCAGATGATACCTGTGCTGAAAATCTGTAAGCCAAACACACTCCACTGGTTATGAGGACCACAGGGCACTGCATGTGACACCATAAAGGTTTGGGAAGCTTAAGGAGAAAACTGTGAAATAGCCGTAACAGTATCATCCTGGGAGACATAAGAGGAACTCAATTTTTGATGTCATAGAAAATTACCTCTTGGCAACATCTAACTGTACTATACATAACTGCTAACAAAAAGCACAGAAACATAAACATTTTAATCTTAAAATGTTAAAACTGACATGGACAGAATTTACAGAACCACAATTGTTCTTAAAGAGCATTAATTATTTGTAGATCGGAACAGGCTTTTGTCAAAAGACTGTCTCTCTAACCACTCACATAAAATCATGATAAATGTTTATTAATAGCAGAGAGCAGAATCAATAATAATACAATAAGGCAGGGATGAGAAAAAAAACTGTGTCACTCTCATCAGAATGTCAACAAAAAACAAGGAATGTTTAATTTTAATAAAAAAAATAAATATATAAACTCCTTTTATATATTAGACCAAGCAGGATAAAGGCGCCGCTCAAGCCCCAACAATGGTGACACTCTTCACTGTGAAGGAGGCGGAGTCACAAACGAACAGGGAAGAAGCATGTTGAATCACGCTTAACTCCAAACTAATATAAGTACCCCCCCAACAATGAAGGGCATCCGGGCAAGAAGGAACAATAAACATGTTAACATAAGCCCCTGCAGCTCTTTAATACTGTCCCAATAGAGAGTAGAAAAAACAGCAATTAATTTCCATAGGAATGGCGTCTAACATAAAAAGCGCGCTCTCCTACAAATTACCATTTGAGATACAGTTCGACATAGGCATTCAGTTAAACATAAGCCTCTGTTAAACCTGGATAAGAATCTTTCTCCCTGTTAACTCCTTCCTGTCCTGAAGGATATTAACCCATAGTCTCAATGTCACTGCTATATAGTGCCTGCTTACTGCCATAAAAATCCACTCCTGAAGGATTATGTGTCCCGAAGAAAATGCAGGTTAAAGCAATAGAAGGTTAACTTAACCTCTAGGTTCTTAACCCCTTCAGTGCCAGCCTCCTAACCCCAGAGGCTGCACTGCATTCTAGCCGTCCGACAGTCAGACGACTCACAAAGTATGAGAGGATGCCACTCCTCACAGAGACTTGTGTAAAGAGAAAGGCAGAGTAAACTTACTCAGGCTTTCTATACCAGGGCAGCAACATGTTAGGAAAACGCAGCTAGGCCCACCTCACAAGTTCCTAACTGCTTTAAAGTCACCACTGCCCTGCTGAAGAGACTAACGTGGAGTACGGCTAGACCCAGATTGTGAAGGAAGATCAGAGCAATCCTGCCCTGTCTTTAAAATAAATAAAAAAATCTTGATAGAAGAATCTTAATTAGGACACCTAATTACTTCACTTCCTCCTTGCACTAGAGGCAAAGAGAATGACTGGGGTTTATGGGAAGGAAAGTGATACTTAACAGCTCTGCTGTGGTGCTCTTTGCCTCCTCCTGCTGGCCAAAAGTGATATTCCCAACAGTAATTGATGATTCTGTGGACTCACCATGTCATTAGAAAGAAATTTATTAACCCATAAACTGGTGTCCCCCCACATCACCAACACTAAATGAAGCTATTAAGACCTAAACTGCCATCCCCCCACATCGCCAACACTAAATAAATCTATTAACCCCTAAACCGCCCTCCCCCCACATCACCAACACTAAATAAAGCTATTAAGCCCTAAACTGCCGTCCCCCCACATCGCAATCACTAATAAAATGTATTAACCCCTAATCCGGCATCCCCCACATTGCAAACACCTAATTAAAGTCAACAACTAGTACACTTGGTGATAGCAAGCGTCACCAGGGTACTTGTAAGAGGCACCTAGGAGCAAAATAAGTGTACCACAGGATAAATATGAGTAATGGAGCAGTATGTTAAGGTGACTAGGTGATTCAATGAACCAACAATAAAGCAACAATAATATGCAAGGATATACAAATACAATAATCAGGATGTATTGCAACACTCAAGGGGAGTTCCTGTGTGGGGGTGGAGACTAATGGCAGCATGTCTCATGTCGGCGTTCAGGTCGACTGCTAACAACGCATCCCACTCTTATTGCTCCATAGCCCCAGATCTCTGTGGTACAGAGGGGCCGTGGCAAGTGTGATCTTGCCGGAGAAGGAATTCATTAAGGCCAAATTGGCCGGCGGTTTTTACCGCATTTTTATTTTCGTTTTTGATCCAGTGGATACCCCCAGAAACAACCTGAAGGAGAGAGGTAAAAGTCCGTGGTCTACCCTGGTTGTAGAGTCATCGGACAGTATTATCCCTACCCAGATAAGCCGGGTCTAATCTAGGGTGCAAGTGCAAAGTTGGGGGCCCTGCAACAACATAACATCTTACCGGAGTGGCAGAGAGTGAGATACCGGGAAGTGGAGTATTGTCTTCCGGATTGAAAGAGTGCCGTAACTGGGAGGACGGCGGAGGGATCCGCTTGCAGCATCCGGGAGTGAGGCGCCGGAGGCGTGTGTGGCTTCCGGCTGTTGGATCCAGGAACGGCCACCGGAGATAACGCTCAGAAGCCAAAGCAGCAATTCAGGGTGTTGTAGCAGTTGGCGTCTCCCCAGCTACAGGTCGGCTCGTCATATGAAAGGCATCCTGGTTATGGTCATACAGAGCCCGCAAGTATAATTGTCTGTACTGATCCCACATAAAATGGTATCTTTCTCTCATTACAAAAAACGTTGACTCTGATAATAAATAATTTGTTATATGGGAAGGATTTCAAGCAAACTTTCAGCCTAAATCGTTTGAATACTAAAGGCTAAATATTACTGCTATGCCTGACATTTAGAACTTAGCCGAAAAAAAGAAAAGAACTGTATCAATGACTCTGTTATAATAATCTCTGCTGTCTGGTGTATTGTCATCTTAAATATCACTACAAAAAGCATCAACAGTACATGACAGTCTCTTTTTTCTTCGCCAGATCTATCTTTGATTAAGGGACTTAAACTGCCCTAGATAAAATTTTATGTATGGGCAATATTGTATAATTGTAAATGCACATGCATTAGTGCTGGTTATGCAAAACTCTTAGGAAATGCACTGCTAACTCTGTTTATCTATAGCTATAAGGTGTTTCTTATAAGTTTCATATATTACGCAAAGATTGTCAAAAACTGCTAACATATTTGTCTGATTATCTGCATAAGGGCATCTTAGTTATGTTCAGGTTATTACAGGTTATCATGATTACAGACAGGTTATAACTGACATTTCAACCTTCAGTTTATAAGAACAGTTATAAGGTAAAAACACATAACTTTGAGACTTGTTTATAATCAAAAAAAGGCAGCTATTTAGGTGTAAGTGTTTTTGCCATCAGATGATGCCGTCTGGCTTTTATTTTTTTATTTTTTTTATTTTTTTGTTTTCTATTTTTTCACTTTTTCTACTTTTTTGCTAATTGTTGATACACAAGACATAGGTCAGTGGAAATCAGCAAAGTAAATTGGTTTTGTTAGGACTTTTTGCCTAATTACTGGAACACTAACTTAAGTAACTACACACACTATTAATTCTTTTATCACATTCAAAAAAAAAAAAAAAGAAAAAGAGGAGAAAAAAAAAAAATACACACTCACCATTCACTGGGACAAGTTCCCTGAGCTAGACAGTAAGACTTCTTACTGGATGTACCTACATCACATTTTGTACAGACACTCTCTAGTAGTGTCCTTTCAGACATTTTTTTTTCACTTTTAATTGTATTCTTCACTTTGCGGTGGTTTTTTATCACTTTTTCTCACATTATCAATGGAAAAATTTATCACACAGGCAAAAACTAATTCCCCAAAAAATGCCAGCTAAATCCAAAGATAAAAAGGCCAAGATGGCAGATAACAGTGTAGAAAATATACCTGAAATAACACCTTTAACTATTGACACTCGGGCCCTTATAAGTCAGCTAGTGGCTATGTTTTCACCACAATTTGACTCCATAAAAACAGAGTTAGGTGTTATCTCTGCTGATATAGGGACACTTTCAACAGAAATAAAACAATTCTCATTAAGACTTTCCGAAGCCGAAGATAGGATATCATCATTAGAAGATCAGGCAAACACGCAACATACATCTATACAGAAACAAGAGGCTAAATTAAAAAGTATGCAATTGCGCTTGGAGGATCTCGAAGACCGCGCCAGGCGCAATAACATTAGAATTATTGGTTTGCCGGAATCTCCGGAGTTTGAGGATCTCATGACTTTTTCTTCGACTACTCTACCACAGGCACTGGGTATGCCCACACATTTGGTACCCTTGGTAATTGAGAGAGCCCACAGAATAGGTCCCAGGAAGCCAGTCACCAATGGGGCCACCAGACCCAGGATGGCTATCCTCAAACTCCTGAGATTTCAGGACAAGATCGAGATCCTTAGTCTTTATAAAAAGAAAAAAAGAGCCATTGATATTTGGGAGCAACAAAATATTGTTGTTCCAGGATTTCTCTGGCGAGACCTCAGCTAGGAGAAAAGCCATGGCACCGTATTGTACGCAACTAATAAATAAAGGCATCAATGCTTGGCTGAGCTATCCGGCCAGAATTATAATAAAAGATAATGGTAATAGGCAGATATTTAGTGAAACAACTGAGGTAATTGAGTTTTTAAAGAAAGTGGGATAATGACGAAATGTCAATATTTTATGTTGAAGTATGCTCAGAGTTTTGTCGAGGATAAGAAATAAAAGTTTTTTCTGGATCTGTTTTTATTTTCTTTTTTTCCCTTTTTTTTTTTTGTTTTTTTTTTGTTTGTTTTTTTGTTTTATCTTCCCTCCTTCTTCCTTTTCCCTCTTTTTCTATAAGGATAAACTGTTGATTATTAATATTAGTAAAAAATGACTGCGGAAATTAGGATGTTTTCCTGGAACGTGGGGGGTATTAGTTCACCAGTGAAACGTAAATTGATTGTTAGAACCTTAGCTTGGCTGCAGCCTGATCTGGTTTGTCTTCAAGAAACACATCTTAATGAGATAGAAGCAGTTAAACTTAAGATCAAATGGGTCGGGGAGGTAATCTCCACCAATGGTCCTAATAAAAAGTGCGGAGTAGCAATACTACTGCACAAACAATTAGACTATAAGATTATAAAAATAGAGATTGATGTCGAGGCCAGATTTATCCTACTTCAAATAATGGTTAAAAACATAAAATTTATAATCTGTAGTATTTATGCTCCTAACAAACTTTCATTAGCTTTCTGGGAAAATATCCAAAATAAGTTATTTCTGTTAATAGGGAACAATTTAATCTTATGTGGAGACTTTAACATGACATTAGACCCTTCAATAGACAGGTTTTCACGTAAAAATATAGTTAGTAATAGACAAAGTGCTAAATACTTTCAGAGATTCTGCTATAAATTAAAATTAACAGATATCTGGCGAATTCAAAATCCCGACATTTCTGTATATACATGTGAATCTAAAGGTCATAAGACATTTTCTAGGATTGACCTATTTTTGGTCTCTGAGTCGTTATCTATCTGGCAATCAAAGGCTGCGATAAGGGAGATTCTGATATCGGATCATGCAATAATCTCATTAATACTCCCATCATTTAAAAAAGATAAGGTTCAGAAATCGGTATTTTGCTTTCCCCGGTATTTATGTTCTGAGCCTAGGTTTCGGTTGTGGTTACAATCAAAATGGCAGGAGTATGGCTCCAATAACATTGAATACAGAAATAAAGTTGAAACTTTTTGGGAGGCCTCTAAGACGGTTCTAAGAGGCGAGATTATGGCCTATTTAAATATTCGCGGGAAGAAGATTAAATCACGGGAGGTCATTTTGGCCAAGAGAGTGAAGAATGCTTATATATTAGTACAGAATGTTCCCTCACAGAATAATTGGGACGACTATTTTGCCATTAGAAAGGAGAGAGATCTCTTTCTAAAACAGCAATCCCAAACAGAGGAAATTAGAATAAATCGGCATTACAAGGGGTTTCATGGTTGCTCGGCCAAACATTTGGCTAATCTTACTAAAAACAGGAAGAAAAAAAATCTTATACCGGTCATTAAAGATAATAAGACCAGACATATGGAAACTTCGGAAATTTGTAAGGTTTTTGCCTCTTATTATCAATATATATATTCTCCAGTTAAGACTAACCCTAATATTCAAGAGGTATTTTGGTCTAATATGGTTACGCCTAAGATTCAGATTGAAGATTTAACAATGTTAAATGATCATATAACTAGAGTAGAAATTAGTAAGGCCATTGACAAACTGAAATCTAATAAAGCTCCAGGCCCAGATGGATTAACTGTGGAATTCTACAAATGTCTTAAGGAAGATTTATTACCAGTATTAGAGAATTTATTTAATGAGTATTATACACTAGATAAACCAATATCATTTTATTTTTCAATGGCCAACATCTCTCTTATATTAAAAAAGGGGAAAGATGCGGAGGACCCAGGCTCTTATAGGCCGATATCGGTCTTAAATTCTGATTATAAGATTTTAGCCTCTATCTTAGCCGACAGATTATCATCTTGTTTACAGAAACTTATTCATTCGGATCAGATGGGGTTCATGATCAACAGGAACGCCTCTAAAAATATACGGAAATTAACTACATTGTTAGATTTTGCATGGAATGAGGAGCAAAAAACCGGTGCAAGTAGGCGAAATTATATGGCCGTCCTTACATTAGACGCAGTTAAAGCGTTCGACTCTATAGTATGGGAGCATCTTTTTATTTCACTTGGGAAATTTGGGATAAAAGGGAACTTCCTGCAATTTATTCACAGAATTTACTCGAAGCCCATATCATATATATTAGTAAATGGGATGATCTCGCCTAAAATAACATTGCAACGAGGTACACGGCAAGGATGCCCTTTGTCTTCCTTGCTGTTTAATACAGCATTAGAGCCTCTTGCGATAAGATTAAGAAACAGTCTACCAGGGATTGCAATAGGGTCTCTTCGTTTAAATACGTTGTTATATGCGGATGATGTTCTAGTATTTCTAGAAAATACACAGCAATCTATTCCTATTTTGATGCAGTTATTAGAGGAATTTAGCTCGTTTTCAGGCTATAAAGTGAACACGGAAAAAAGTGAATTGATGTTTATAGGGAAAGTAGCCTCGAGGTACCCCAACAATCCATTTAAAGAGGTAGATTCTGTTAAATATCTGGGTCTTCTACTACATAAGAATCCGAAGCACTGGTACATAGATAATTATGCTCCTTTACTTCAAAAAATTAAACTAGATTTGCAATTATGGACCTCTTTTCCTATATCATTAACGGCGAGAGTGAACTTGGTTAAAACCATCATTTTTCCACGCCTTCTTTATCCAATTCAAAATCTGCCTTTATTTATAACTAACCAGGATCGAAGAAATTTGTACTGCTATTTTTCTAAATTTATTTGGCAAAATAAAAAAACACGTATTGCATTATCTAGGCTAATGCAGAAATCATGGGCTGGTGGTTTATCACTTCCAGACATCAGTTTATACAATATTGCAGTGTTGGTAAAAATTGCAATTGATTGACTGGCAAGAACAGATATATTCTCCTCTTTTGCACAGGAGTCTCTTTTGATACACCCTTTCGCACTATCAGCTGTATTACATTGTAATCCGCGACAATTACCTTCTAATGTTTCTTCACTTATAACATTCAAAAATATAGTTCTGGCATGGCATAAATTTTGTAAATTTTTGGAATAGATTTCTCTTTTTCAGAATTTCTTCCTATTCGGGGTAACCCGTTATTTTCTCCCGGTATACACCAAAGTACTTTCAAGAGCTGGGCCGAAAAGGGTTTAAGTCGGATTTGTCAATTAGTTGGCTCAGACGATCTAGTTCTAGCGGGAGAAACTTTGTTTTCTCTTTATCAGTTACCGAGATCAGATTTATTTGCGTTTTTCCAGGTACGACATTTTATTGTGACACAGGACTGGAAGCTCCCCATACCTATTGCATGGTCCGATGTCAGGGTCTTATTACAGAGATTTGTGGCGGGTGTCACTTCAATCTCATTAATATATGATATTATGCTCTCAAAGCAAACTTAAGGTGTCTTAAATAAGATCAGTGGTCTATGGAGCAGGTCAATCTTAGATATAGATCAGGATAGAATCACACAGAGCTTCAAGACCCTGGATAGGTGCAAAGTCCCCTCAATGTGGAAGGAATCTCATATGAAACTAATAAATAATTTTTATTTTTATCCAGCTAAACTTGCCCGGCTTTATCCATCTAGATCAGCTTGCTGTCCAAGATGTGCATACAAGGAAGCGGATTTATTGCATATGTTCTGGGCATGCCCTGGGATAAATCAGCTCTGGTTGAAACTTATATATTGGTTTAATAACATACACGTTGTATCTGTCTCACTCACGTTCCAGGATATTATCCTATTGATTGAGTCCTCAAGTAGTCAAGATAGGTATTGGACTTGTTCATTGAATACTTTAATATTAGCGGTAAGACAGAGTATCCTAAAAAAATGGAAAGCAAAAAAAGGGCCTGTATTCTCTGAGATTCTGCATGTCATTCAAGATCAAATTATCTTCGAATCATACCATTTACAGGATGCCTCAGAAACTAGAATAAAAATTTTTTTTACTTGGTTGGTATCCCATTATTAACTCTTATCTTGCGCCTATACAAAAACAGATTCTAGCACCTTTCCTGTCTTCAGTTAGTTTTGCAGAAATGGTTATATTAGATCTCTTCCCACATTCATGGATATCAAATGCTGCTGAAATTCAGTATTAATCGTACCAGGGATCAGGGGAAGGAGGGGGTTTTCCGTTTTTTTTTTTTGTTTTTTTTTCTGAGCCTCCTCTCAGCAATGTGCTGTTAGGAGCCAGTTATAAAAATGCCGAGATATCATTGTCATATGCTGGATTATTATATCTGTTAAATTATTTTTGCAGTTTTGTTTATATATGACAACAAATGTTATTTTTTTTGCTAATTGTATTTATCGGCTATGAATAAAGATATATATAAAAAAAAAAAAAATACAAATACAATAATAGGCAAGGATATAAGCGGATAAAAACCAGAAGGCAGGTAAAGATGAAGGAATATGCAGACTATATAGTCCAGTAAATAATGAGTTAGGAAAGTCCTGTTATATGCAATTCCAGGGGGTATCAAATGGAGTGCATCCAGGGAAGATAGGCCACTCCTCCAGGGTGTCTTGCCACAACACAGGTAAGAGAATCTAAGGAGAACAGAATAGAGGGTGCCACATAGTGCAGATCAAAAACAGCTTGAAATGGGGAGCGATAGGAACTAAAGAATCCTACTCACACAATGTAAAGCACTGATGTGCAATACTAGCAGTCCGGAACCACATGTCGTCCGGTAGACCAGCAGAAGATGTCACCAGTGGGAATCCTCGTCTCACCAGGAAGAGTCCAAAGATGCCCAGAATGGAGTAGTCAGGACGAGCAAATGGAGCAGGGATCAGCCAGCAGGTCCAGAGACTCAGTACAAGGTGTTCAGAAGGTCCAAAGGATATTTCACCAAGGACAGAAATAATAGTTCAGCAGCAAATGGAGAGTTAAAAAAGTTTAAAATTTATTATAGTAATAAAAACACTCTGGACCTGCTGGCTGATCCCTGCTCCATTGGCTCATCCTGACTACTCCATTCTGGGCATCTTTGGACTCTCCCTGGTGAGACGAGGATTCCCACTGGTGACATCTTCTGCTGGTCTACCAGACGATGTGTGGTTCCGGACTGCTAGTATTGCACATCAGTGCTTTACATTGTGTGAGTAGGATTCTTTAGTTCCTATCGCTCCCCATTTCAAGCTGTTTTTGATCTGCACTATGTGGCGCCCTCTATTCTGTTCTCCTTAGATTACCTAATTAAAGTATTAACCCCTAAACCGCCGTCCCCCCACATCGCCAACACTAAATAAACCTATTAACCCCTAAACCGGCATCCCCTCCACATCACAAACACTAAATAAACCAATTAATCCCTAAACCCGCGTCCACCCACATCGCCAACAATAAATAAAGCTATTAAGACCTAAACTGCCATCCCCCCACATCGCCAACACTAAATAAATCTATTAACCTCTAAACAGCCGTCCCCCACATCGCCAACACTAAATAAATCTATTAACCCCTAAACTGCCCTCCCCCCACATCGCCAACACTAAATAAAGCTATTAACTCCTAAACCGCCGCCCCCACATCGCCAACACTAAATAAAGCTATTAACCCCTAAACTGCCGTCCCCCCACATCGTCAACACTAAATAAAGCTATTAACCCCTAAACTGCTGTCCCCTCACATCGCAATCACTAATAAAATGTATTAACCCCTAATCCGGCATCCCCCACATTGCAAACACCTAATTAAAGTATTAACCCGTAAACCGCCATTCCCCACATCTCCAACACTAAATAAACCTATTAACCCCTAAACCGCCCTCCCCCCACATTGCCAACACTAAATAAAGCTATTAATTCCTAAACCGCTATCCCCCACATTTCCAACATTAAATAAATCTATTAACTCCTAAACCGCAGTCCCCCCCATATCCCCAACACTAAATAAAGCTATTAACCCCTAAACTGCCACCCCCCAAATCACTATCACTAATAAAATGCATTAACCCCTAATCTGGCATCCCCCACATCGCAAACACCTAATTAAAGTATTAACCCCTAAACCGCCATCCCTCCACATCGCCAACACTAAATAAACCTATTAACCCCTAAACCACCATCCGCCCACATCGCGACTCCCTAAATAAAACTATTAACCCCTAAACTACCATCACCCCACATCACAACTGCCTAAATTAGACTATTAACACCTAAACCTAACACCCTTAATGTTAACATAATTAAAATACACCAAAATTAAAGTTACAATATTAGTAGCTACCTAGTTAAAATAAATACAAACTTAACTGTGAAATAAAAATAAAACCTAAGCTAGTTACAATATTACAATTTACTAACTACCTAGTTAAAATAAATGCAAACTTACCTGTGAAATAAAAATAAAACCTAAACTTAACCCCTTAGTGACCAGAGCACTTTTCCATTTTCTGTCCGTTTGGGACCAAGGCTATTTTTACATTTTTGCGGTGTTTGTGTTTAGCTGTAATTTTCTTCTTACTCATTTACTGTACCCACACATATTATATACCGTTTTTCTCGCCATTACATGGACTTTCTAAAGATACCATTATTTTCATCATATCTTATAATTTACTATAAAAAAAATGATAAAATATGAGGAAAAATGGAAAAAAACACACTTTTTCTAACTTTGACCCCCAAAATCTGTTACATATCTAAAACCACCAAAAAACACCCATGCTAAATAGTTTCTAAATTTTGTCCTGAGTTTAGAAATACCCAATGTTTACATGTTCTTTGCTTTTTTTGCAAGTTATAGGGCCATAAATACAAGTAGCACTTTGCTATTTCCAAACCATTTTTTTCCAAAATTAGCGCTAGTCACATTAGAACACTGATATCTTTCAGGAATACCTGAATATCCCTTGACATTTATATATTTTTTTTTAGTAGACATCCCAAAGTATTGATCTAGGCCAATTTTGGTATATTTCATGCCACCATTTCACCGCCAAATGCGATCAAATACAAAAAATTGTTCACTTTTTCACAAATTTTTTCACAAACTTTAGGTTTCTCACTGAAATTATTTACAAACAACTTGTGCAATTATGGCATAAATGGTTGTAAATTCTTCTCTGGGATCCCCTTTGTTCAGAAATAGCACACATATATGGCTTTGGCGTTGCTTTTTGGTAATTAGAAGGCCGCTAAATGCCACTGCGCACCACAAGTGTATCATGCCCAGCAGTTAAGGGGTTAATTAGGGAGCTTTTAGGGAGCTTGTAGGGTTAATTTTAGCTTTAGTGTAGTGTAGTAGACAACCCCAAGTATTGATCTAGGCACATTTTGGTATATTTCATGCCACCATTTCACCGCCAAATGCGATCAAATTAAAAAAAACGTAAAATTTTTCACAATTTTAGGTTTCTCACTGAAATCATTTACAAACAGCTTGTACAATTATGGCACAAATGGTTGTAAATGCTTGTCTGGGATCCCCTTTGTTCAGAAATAGCAGACATATATGACTTTGGCGTTGCTTTCTGGTAATTAGAAGGCCACTAAATCCTGTTGCGCCTCACACGTGTATTATGGCTAGCAGTGAAAGGGTTAATTAGGGAGTTTGTAGTGAGCTTGCAGGGTTAATTTTAGCTTTAGTGTAGAGATCAGCCTCCCATCTGACACATCCCACCCCCTGATCCCTCCCAAACAGCTCCCTTCCCTCCCCCACCCCACAATTGTCCCCGCCATCTTAAGTACTGGCAGAAAGTCTGCCAGTACTAAAATAAAAGGGTTTTAAAAAAAAATGAATTTTTTTTTAGCATATTTACATATGCTACTGTGTAGGATCCCCCCCTTAGCCCCCAACCTCCCTGATCCCCCCCAAAACTGCTCTCTAACCCTCCCCTCTGCCTTATTGGGGGCCATCTTGGGTACTGGCAGCTGTCTGCCAGTACCCAGTTTACAATAAAAAGTGTTTTTTTTTCTCTTTGTTTTTTTTTTTCTGTAGTGTAGCTTCCCCCCCCCCCCCCACCCACAGACAAACCCCCACCACTTTGCTGATTATTTTATTTTTCGATTTACTTAATCTTTTTTATTTGCACATTTTCTGCAGTGTAGCGGTTCCCACCCGCTCCCTCCCCGTGCACGCGCCCGCCCCCCACCCTCCCGTGCACGCGCGCGCGCCCGTGCGCGCCCCCAGCCACCCCCGCCCACGATCCCGCCCCCCTTCACTTCCACAGGGCCATCGATGGCCGCCACCCGCCTCCCGGTCCGGCTCCCACCCACCAACTCAGGTAGCCACCGATCTCCGGTGCAGAGAGGGCCACAGAGTGGCTCTCTCTGCACCGGATTACTTAAAAAGGTTATTGCAGGATGCCTCCATATCGAGGCATCACTGCAATAACCGGAAAGCAGCTGGAAGCGAGCAGGATCGCTTCCAGCTGCTTTCCACACTGAGGACGTGCAGGGTACGTTCTCAGGCATTAACTGCCTTTTTTCTGAGGACGTACCCTGCACGTCCTCAGTCGTTAAGGGGTTAAACTAAAAAAAATAAAATAATATTACTTGTTTAAAAAAAAAAAAAAAATATATATATATACAAAAAATAAAAAACATAACATTACTAAAAATAATAAAACCTTACATTGCAAAAAAAATAAAAACTACAAATTACAAAATATAATAAACACCAAAATTACAAAAAATAAAAAAACGATCATTACAAAAAATAAACGAAATTATCCAAAATAATAAAAAATTATTATTTTTGTAATTGTAGTTTTTATTTTTTTGTAAATGTTAGGTTTTATTAATTTTAGTAATGTTAGGTTTTTTATTTTTTCTATTTTTTTTAAAACAAGTAATGTTAGTTTTTTTTTTAGTTTCAGCTTAGGTTTTAATTTTTGTTTCACAAGTAAGATTGGATTTATTTTAACTAGGTAGTTAGTAATTGTAACTTTAATTTCGGTGTATTTTAATTATGTTAAAGTTAGGGGGTGTTTAGATTTAATTTAGGTAGTTGTGATGCGGGGGGATGGTGGTTTAGGGGTTAATTGCTTTATTTAGTATTGGTGATGTGGGGGACGGCGGTTTAGGGATTAATAGTTTAATTTAGGTAGTTGCTATGTGGGGGGGAACGGCGGTTTAGGGGTTAATAGCTTTATTTAGTGTTGGCAATGTGGGGGGACGGTGGTTTAGAGGTTAATAGGTTTTTGTGTGTAATAATATATTAAAGCCAATTATACTACCTCACCAATGCTCCCTCTATACCTCATATATCGCCTACTCCCAGGAAGTATGAGTGAAGTCTCCCAAAACATCAGGCTTACTGCTGCTAGAAAACATAATTTATGTAAGAATTTACCTGATAAATTCATTTATTTCATATTGGCAAGAGTCCATGAGCTAGTGACGTATGGGATATACAATCCTACCAGGAGGGGCAAAGTTTCCCAAACCTCAAAATGCCTATAAATACACCCCCACCACACCCACAATTCAGTTTAATGAATAGCCAAGAAGTGGGGTGATAAGAAAGGAGGGAAAGCATCAACAAGGAATTGGAATAATTGTGCTTTATACAAAAAAATCATAACCTCCATAAAAAGGGTGGGTCTCATGGATGTAAATTCTTAGATAAATTATGTTTTCTTTCATGTAATTGGCAAGAGTCCATGAGCTAGTGACGTATGGGATAGCAAATACCCAAGATATGAAACTCCACGCAAGAGTTACTAGAGAGGGAGGGATAAAAATAAAGACAGACAATTCTGCTGAAAAATTAATCCACAACCCAAATTAAAAGTTTTAATCTATATAATGAAAAAAA
The DNA here is from genome assembly GCF_027579735.1 of Bombina bombina. Lineage (NCBI taxonomy): Eukaryota > Metazoa > Chordata > Amphibia > Anura > Bombinatoridae > Bombina > Bombina bombina. The sequence continues at coordinate 802,944,956 of NC_069502.1, read as the reverse complement.
CTGAAATGATAAGCAGAAGAATTAAACTGAAACAGCTGCCTGAAGTACTTTTCTACCAAAAACTGCTTCGGAAGAAGAGAAAACATCAAAATGGTAGAATTTAGTAAAAGTATGCAAAGAAGACCAAGTTGCAGCTTTGCAAATATGATCAACAGAAGCTTCATTCTTAAAAGCCCAGGAAGTGGAAACTGACCTAGTAGAATGAGCCGTAATCTTCTGAGGCGGGGATTTACCCGACTCCAAATAAGCATGATGAATCAAAAGCTTTAACCAAGATGCCAAAGAAATGGCAGAAGCCTTCTGACCTTTCCTAGAAACAGAAAAGATAACAAATAGACTAGAAGTCTTCCTGAAATCTTTAGTAGCTTCAAAATAATATTTCAAAGCTCTCACCACATCCAAAGAATGTAAAGATCTCTCCAGAGAATTTTTAGGATTAGGACACAAAGAAGGGACAACAATTTCTCTACTAATGTTGTTGGAGTTCACAACTTTAGGTAAAAATTTAAACGAAGTCCGCAAACCCGCCTTATCCTGATGAAAAATCAGAAAAGGAGATTCACAAGAAAGAGCAGATAATTCAGAAACTCTTCTAGCAGAAGAGATGGCCAAAAGGAACAATACTTTCCAAGAAAGTAATTTAATGTCCAGAGAATGCATAGGTTCAAACAGAGGAGCCTGTAAAGCCTTCAAAACCAAATTAAGATTCCAAGGAGGAGAGATTGAATTAATGACAGGCCTGATATGAACCAAAGCCTGAACAAAACAATGAATATCAGGAAGATTAGCAATTTTTCTGTGGAACAGAACAGAAAGAGCAGATTTGTCCTTTCAAGGAACTTGCAGACAAACCCTTATCTAAACCATCCTGAAGAAACTGTAAAATTCTAGGAATTCTAAAAGAATGCCAAGAGAATTTATGAGAAGAGCACCATGAAATGTAAGTCTTCCAAACTCGATAATTTCTAAACACAGATTTACGAGCCTGTAACATAGTATTAATCACTGAGTCAGAGAAACCTCTATGACTAAGCACTAAGCATTCAATCTCCATACCTTCAAATTTAATGATTTGAGATCCTGATAGAAAAACGGGCCTTGAGATAGAAGGTCTGGCCTTAACGGAAGTGGCCAAGGTTGGCAACTGGACATCCGAATAAGATCCGCATACCAAAACCTGTGTGGCCATGCTGGAGCCACCAGCAGTACAAACGAACGTTCCATTATGATTTTGGAAATCACTCTTGGAAGAACTAGAGGCGGAAAAATATAAGCAGGTTGATAATGCCACTGCTTTCGCCTGAGGATCCCTGGACCTGGACAGATACCTGCGAAGTTTCCTGTTTAGATGAGAAGCCATCAGATCTATTTCTGGAAGCCCCCACATCTGAACAATCTGAAAAAACACATCTGGGTGAAAAGACCACTCTCCCGGATGTAAAGTCTGACAACTGAGATAATCCGCTTCTCAATTGTCTATACCTGGGATATGGACCGCAGAAACTAGACAGGAGCTGGATTCCGCCCAAGCAAGTATCCAAGATACTTCTTTCATAAAACAGCAAAAAGTATTGGTGCACATCCAACCACTTAAGTCCACTCTTTCATGGCATATTTGTATATGCTTCTGTCTGCCAAATATACTTACATAGCTCCTAATAAGATTGGGATAAACATCTTGCAATAATATTGGCTTATATTTGAGCTGACCAAAAACAAATATACTTCTATCTGCTAAATATACTTACATAGTTCAAATAAAATTGGGATTAACATCTCGCAATAATATTGACTTATATTTATGCTGCAAAAAATGTTTTTTGCTGTAGAGAATGCCTTTAAATGAAATGGGATCTTAGTCACACAATATGATCATATTCTGTTAAGCCAGTCACCACTTACAAGGTGTCCCATATTAGACTGGTCCTAACACTAACCAGTTTCCACACTGCAGCAAGTCACGTCTACACAGTGTGAAGCTTTCTAGCTTATTAAGTATATTTATCTGGAACACACCTGGGCTGGGTGGCGTGCATTAACCAAAGGGGAAGGATTTGGTCAGCTCCCTATTTAAGAGATACAACAAAGGGGTTTTTTGGTTAAGCACACCACAAAAGGACTGTTTAATCTTAACACACATATTGTGGGAGTACTACCAAAGTGACCAAAACAATTACAAAACAACAAAAAGTATTGGTGCACATCCAACCACTTAAGTCCACTCTTTCATGGCATATTTGTATATGCTTCTGTCTGCCAAATATACTTACATAGCTTCTAATAAGATTGGGATAAACATCTCGCAATAATATTGGCTTATATTTGAGCTGCAAAACAAATATACTTCTATCTACTAAATATACTTACATAGTTCAAATAAAATTGGGATTAATATCTCGCAATAATATTGACATATTTATGCTGCAAAAAAAGTTTTTTGCTGTAAAAAATGCCTTTAAATGAAATGGGATCTTAGTCACACAATATGATCATATTCTGCTAAGCCAGTCACCACTTTTTTGCAGCATAAATGTAAGTCAATATTATTGCGAGATGTTAATTCCAATTTTATTTGAATTTAAAGGCATTTTTTACAGCAAACATTTTTTTGCAGCATAAATATAAGTCAATATTATTGCGAGATGTTAATCCCAATTTTATTTGAACTATGTAAGTATATTTAGCAGATAGAAGTATATTTGTTTTTGCAGCTCAAATATAAGCCAATATTATTGCGAGATGTTTATCCCAATCTTTTTAGAAGCTATGTAAGTATATTTGGCAGACAGAAGCATATACAAATATGCCATGAAAGAGTGGACTTAAGTGGTTGGATGTGCACCAATACTTTTTGTTGTTTTGTAATTGTTTTGGTCACTTCGGTAGCACTCCCACAATATGTGTATTAAGATTAAACAGTCCTTTTGTGGTGTGCTTAACCAAAAAAAACCTTTGTTATATCTCTTAAATAGGGAGCTGACCAAATCCCTCCCATTTGGTTAATGCACGCCACCCAGCCCAGGTGTGTTCCAGATAAATATACTTCATAAGCTAGAAAGCTTCACACTGTGTAGACATGACTTGCTGCAATGTGGAAACTGGTTAGTGTTAGGACCAGTCTAATATGGGACACATTGTAAGTGGTGACTGGCTTAGCAGAATATGATCATATTGTGTGACTAAGATCCCATTTCATTTAAAGGCATTTTCTACAGCAAAAATTTTTTTTGCAGCATAAATATAAATCAATATGATTGCGAGATGTTAATCCCAATTTTATTTGAACTATGTAAGGATATTTAGCAGATAGAAGTATATTTGTTTTGCAGCTCAAATATAAGCCAATATTATTGCGAGATGTTTATCCCAATCTTATTAGAAGCTATGTAAGTATATTTGGCAGACAGAAGCATATACAAATATGCCATGAAAGAGTGGACTTAAGTGGTTGGATGTGCACCAATACTTTTTGTTGTTTTGTAATTGTTTTGGCCACTTTGGTAGCACTCCCACAATATGTGTGTTAAGATTAAACAGTCCTTTTGTGGTGTGCTTAACCAAAAAAACCCTTTGTTATACTTCTTTCATAGCCTGAGGACTGTGAGTCCAACCCTGATGATTGATATCTTTGTATAATCCCTGCACCATTGGTTCAGCATACAAAGCTGAAGAGGTCTCATGTGAAAACGAGCAAAGGGGATCGTGTCCGATGCTGCAGTCATGAGACCTAAAACCTCCATGCACATAGCTACTGAAGAGAATGATTGAAACTGAAGGTTCCGACAAGCTGCAACCAATTTCAGACGTCTCTTGTCTGTTAGAGACAAAGTCATGGATACTGAATCTATTTGGAATCCTAAAAAGGTTACCCTTGTCTGAGAAATCAAAGAACTTTTTGGTAAATTGATCCTCCAATCATGTCTTTGAAGAAACAACACTAGTTGGTTCATGTGAGATTCTGCAGAACGTAAAGACTAAGCAAGTACCAAGATATCGTCCAAATAAGGAAACACCGCAATACCCCGCTCTCTGATTACAGAGAGTAGGGCACGAGAACTTTTGAAAAGATCCTTGGAGCTGTTGCTAGGCCAAAAGGAAGAGCAACAAATTGGTAATGCTTGTCTAGAAAAGAGAATCTCAGGAACTGATAGTGATTTGGATGAATCAGAATATGAAGATGTGCATCCTGTAAGTCTATTGTGGACATATAATGCCCTTGCTGAACAAAAGGCAGAATAGTCCATATAGTCACCATCTTGAATATTGGTATTCTTACATAACAATTCAAAATTTTTAGATCCAGAACTGGTCTGAAAGAATTCTCCTTCTTTGGGACAATGAACAGATTTGATTAAAACCCCAGACCCTGTTCCTGAAAAGGAACTGGCACAATTACCCCAGACAACTCCAGGTCTGAAACACACTTCAGGAAAGCCTGAGCTTTCTCTGGGTTCACTGGAATGCGTGAGAGAAAGGAACTTCTCACAGGCGGTCTTACTTTGAAACCTATTCTGTACCCCTGAGAGACAATGTTCTGAATCCAATGATTTTGGAATGAATTGATCCAAACATCCTAGAAAAATCTTAGTCTGCCCCCTACTAGCTGGGCTGGAATGAGGGCTGCCTGCACCTTCATGCAGACTTGGGGGCTGATTTTGATCTTTTAACCCCTTAATGACCGGACCATTTTTCAATTTTCTTACCCTTAATGACAATGGCTATTTTTACATTTCTGCAGTGTTTGCGTTTAGCTGTAATTTTCCTCTTACTCGTTTACTGTACCCACACATATTATATACCGTTTTTCTCGTCATTAAATGGACTTTCTAAAGATACCATTATTTTCATCATATCTTATAATTTACTAAAAAAAAAATGATAAAATATGAGGAAAAAATGGAAAAAAACACACTTTTTCTAACTTTGACCCCCAAAATCTGTTACACATCTACAACCACCAAAAAACACCCATGCTAAATAGTTTCTAAATTTTGTTCTGAGTTTAGAAATACCCAATGTTTACATGTTCTTTGCTTTTTTTGCAATTTATGGGGCAATAAATACAAGTAGCACTTTGCTATTTCCAAACCACTTTTTTTCAAAATGAGCGCTAGTTACTTTGGAACCCTGATATCTGTCAGGAATACCTGAATATCCCTTGACATGTATATATTTTGTTTTAGAAGACATCCCAAAGTATTGATCTAGGCCCATTTTGGTATATTTCATGCCACCATTTCACCGCCAAATGCGATAAAAAAAAAGTTCACTTTTTCACAAATTTTGTCACAAACTTTAGGTTTCCCACTGAAATTATTTACAAACAGCTTCTGCAATTATGGCACAAATGGTTGTAAATGCTTCTCTGGGATCCCCTTTGTTCAGAAATAACAGACTTATATGGCTTTGTGGTTGCTTTTTGGTAATTAGAAGGCCGCTAAATGCCGCTGCGCACCACACATGTTTTATGCCCAGGAGTGAAGGGGTTAATTAGGGAGCTTGTAGGGAGCTTGTAGGGTTAATTTTAGCTTTAGTGTAGTGTAGTAGACAACTCCAAGTATTGATCTAGGCCCATTTTGGTATATTTTATGCCACCATTTCACCGCCAAATGCGAGAAAATAAAAAAAAAACTTTACATTTTTCACAATTTTAGGTTTCTCACTGAAATTATTTACAAACAGCTTGTGCTATTATGGCAGAAATTGTTGTAAAAGCTTCTCTGGGATCCCCTTTGTTCAGAAATAGCAGACTTATATGGCTTTGGCGTTGCTTTTTGGTAATTAGAAGGCCGCTAAATGCTGCTGCGCACCACACGTGAATTATGCCCAGCAGTGAAGGGGTTAAATTAGGTAGCTTGTAGGGAGCTTGCAGGGTTAATTTTAGAGATCAGCCTCCCACCTGACACATCCCACCCCCTGATCCCTCCCAAACAGCTCTCTTCCCTCCCCCACCCCACAATTGTTACCGCCATCTTAAGTACTGGCAGAAAGTCTGCCAGTACTAAATAAAAGAGTTTTTTTTTTTTTTTTAAATAAAAATTATAAAATATTTTAGTTGTGATGGACCCCTGCCTTAGCACCAACCTCCCTGATCCCCCCTCCAGCTCTCTAACCCTCTCCCCTACCTAATTACCGCCATCTTGGGTACTGGCAGCTGTCTGCCAGTACCCAGTTTGGCCCCACTGGCCAAACTATTTAAATTTTATTTATAACTTTTATTTGTATTTTTTATACAAATTTATTTCTGTAGTGTAGCAGCCCCCCCACAATACCCCCACCCCCTCCCCCTCCCAGATCCTTTTATATGTAAAAAAAAAAGAGTGGCTCTCTCTGCATCGGAGGCTTGTAAAGGGGTATTGCAGGATGCCTCCATATCGAGGCATCACTGCAATACCCTCAGAGCTGCTGGAAGTGATTGTGTTCACTTCCAGCACTCTGTTAGACAACTGACGTACCAGGTACGTCCATTGTCATTAACTGCTTGTTAATGCATGACGTACCTGGTACGTCAGTTGTCATTAAGGGGTTAAATGGCTTGGATTTATTCCAGACTGAAGAAGGCTTCCAATTGGAAACCGTTCCCTTAGGGGAAGGATCAGGTTTCTGTTCCTTATTTTGTCGAAAGGAACGAAAACTGTTAGCAGCCTTAAATTTACCCTTAGATTTTTTATCCTGAGGCAAAAAAGCTCCCTTCCCCCAGTGACAGTTGAAATAATCAAATCCAACTGAGAACCAAATCATTTATTACCTTGGAAAGACAGAGATAGCAACGTTGATTTAGAAGTCAAATCAGCATTCCAAGATTTAAGCCATAAAGCTCTTCTAGCTAAAATAGCTAAAGACATATATCTAACATCAATTCTAATGATATCAAAAATGGCATCACAAATAAAATTATTAGCATGTTGAATTAACTTAACAATGCTATACACATTATGATCTGGTACTTGTTGCGCTAAGGTTTCCAACCAAAAAGTTTAAGCAGCTGCAACATCAGCTAAAGAAATAGCAGGCCTAAGAAGATGACCTGAACATAAATAAGCCTTCCTTAGATAAGATTCAAGTTTCCTATCGAAAGGATCTTTAAAAGAAGTACTATCTGCCGTAGGAATAGTAGTACGCTTAGCAAGAGTAGAGATAGCCTCATCAACTTTGGGGATCTTTTCCCAAAACTCCAATCTATCAGATGGCAAAGGATACAGTTTCTTAATCCTTGAAGAAGGAGTAAAAGAAGTACCCAGTCTATTTCATTCCCTAGAAATCACATCTGAAATAGCATCAGGAACTGGAAAAACCTCAGGAATAACTACATGAGGTTTAAAAACTGAATTTAAACGTTTATTAGTTTTAATATCAAGAGGACTAGTCTCCTCCATATCTAATGCAATCAACACCTCCTTTAATAAGGAACGAATATACTCCATTTTAAACAAATATGAAGACTTGTAAGTGTCAATATCTGAGGCAGAATCTTTTGAACCAGATAGATCCTCATCAGAGATAGATAAATCAGAATGTTGTCGGTCAGTTAAAAATTCATCAATCTTATGAGAAGTTTTAAAAGACCTTTTACGTTTATTAGAAGGCGGTATGACAGACAAAGCCTTCTGAATGGAATAAGAAACAAATTCTCTCACATTAACAGGAATATCCTGAACATTAGATGTTGAAGGACCAGCAACGGATAATGGACGGACTACTACTAATGGAAATATTGTCTGCATGTAAATGTTTGTCATGACAATTATCACAAACTACAGCCGGAGGAACAGTTACCACAAGTTTACAACAAATGCACTTAGCTTTGGTAGAACCGACATCAGGCAGCAGGATTCCAGTAGTAGATTCTGAGACAGGGTCAGTTTGAGACATCTTGCAATATGTAAGAGAAAAAATAACATATAAAGCAAAAACAGAATTTATGCTTACCTGATAAATTTCTTTCTCCTACGGTGTGTCCGGTCCACGGCTTCATCCTTACTTGTGGGAATATTCTCTTCCCCTACAGGAAATGGCAAAGGGAGCACACAGCAAAAGCTGTCCATATAGTCCCCCCTCTGGCTCCGCCCCCCCAGTCATTCGACCGACGGTTAGGAGAAAAAGGAGAAACTATAGGGTGCTGTGGTGACTGTAGTGTACAGAAATAAAAAAATTGAAACCTGACTAAAAAGCCAGGGCGGGCCGTGGACCGGACACACCGTAGGAGAAAGAAATTTATCAGGTAAGCATAAATTCTGTTTTCTCCTACATTGGTGTGTCCGGTCCACGGCTTCATCCTTACTTGTGGGAACCAATACCAAAGCTTTAGGACACGGATGAAGGGAGGGAACAAGTCAGGTTACCTAAACGGAAGGCACCACGGCCTGCAAAACCTTTCTCCCAAAAATAGCCTCCGAAGAAGCATAAGTTTCGAATTTGTAAAATTTGGCAAAAGTATGCAGAGAAGACCAAGTCGCTGCCTTACAGATCTGATCAACAGAAGCCTCGTTCTTGAAGGCCCATGTGGAAGCCACAGCTCTAGTAGAGTGAGCTGTAATTCGTTCAGGAGGCTGCCGTCCGGCAGTCTCATAAGCCAATCGGATGATGCTTTTCAGCCAAAAAGAAAGAGAGGTAGCAGTAGCTTTCTGCCCTCTCCTCTTACCAGAATAAACGACAAACAAAGATGAAGTCTGTCTGAAATCCTTTGTTGCTTCTAAATAGAATTTTAAAGCACGGACCACATCTAAATTGTGTAACAAACGTTCCTTCTTCGAAACTGGATTCGGACACAGAGAAGGAACAACTATTTCCTGGTTAATATTCCTGTTGGAAACCACTTTTGGAAGAAAACCAGGTTTGGTACGCAAAACAACCTTATCTGTATGGAATACCAGATAGGGTGAAGTACACTGCAAAGCAGACAATTCAGAAACTCTTCTAGCAGAAGAAATAGCAACCAAAAACAGAACTTTCCAAGATAGTAACTTAATATCTATGGAATGTAAAGGTTCAAACGGAACCCCTTGAAGAACTGAAAGAACTAAGTTTAGACTCCATGGAGGAGTCATGGGTCTGTAGACAGGCTTGATTCTGACTAAGGCCTGTACAAATGCTTGTACATCTGGCACTGCTGCCAGACGCTTGTGCAACAAAACAGACAGAGCAGATATCTGTCCTTTTAGAGAACTCGCTGACAACCCTTTATCCAAACCCTCTTGGAGAAAGGAAAGTATCCTAGGAATTTTAATTTTACTCCAAGAGAATCCCTTGGATTCGCACCAACAGATATATTTTTTCCATATCTTATGGTAAATTTTCCTAGTCACAGGTTTTCTGGCTTGGACCAGAGTATCTATAACTGAATCTGAAAACCCACGCTTAGATAAAATCAAGCGTTCAATTTCCAAGCATTCAGTTGCAGAGAGAGTAGATTTGGATGTTCGAATGGACCTTGTACTAGAAGATCCTGTCTCAAAGGTAGCTTCCATGGTGGAGCCGATGACATATTCACCAGGTCTGCATACCAAGTCCTGCGTGGCCACGCAGGAGCTATCAGAATCACTGAGGCCTTCTCCTGTTTGATCCTGGCTACAAGCCTGGGAAGGAGAGGAAACGGTGGAAACACATAAGCTAGGTTGAACGACCAAGGCGCCACCAATGCATCCACTAGTGTCGCCTTGGGATCCCTGTATCTGGACCCGTAGCGAGGAACCTTGAAGTTCTGACGAGACGCCATCAGATCCATGTCTGGAATGCCCCATAGTTGAGTTAACTGGGCAAAGACCTCCGGGTGGAGTTCCCACTCCCCCGGATGGAAAGTCTGACGACTCAAATAATCCGCCTCCCAGTTGTCTACTCCTGGGATGTGAATTGCAGATAGATGGCAGGAGTGATCCTCCGCCCATTTAATGATCTTGGATACCTCTCTCATCGCCAAGGAACTCTTCGTTCCCCCCTGATGATTGATGTACGCTACAGTCGTCATGTTGTCCGACTGAAATCTTATGAATCTGGCCTTCGCTAGTTGAGGCCAAGCCCGGAGCGCATTGAATATCGCTCTCAGTTCCAGAATGTTTATCGGGAGAAGAGACTCTTCCCAAGACCATAGACCCTGAGCTTTCAGGGAGTCCCAGACCGCGCCCCAGCCTAAAAGACTGGCGTCGGTCGTGACAATGACCCACTCTGGTCTGCGGAAACTCATTCCCTGAGACAGGTGATCTTGAGTCAACCACCAACGGAGTGAGTCTCTGGTTAACTGGTCTACTTGAATCTGGGGAGACAAGTCTGCATAATCCCCATTCCACTGTTTGAGCATGCACAGTTGTAATGGTCTTAGATGAATTCGAGCAAAAGGAACCACGTCCATTGCTGCAACCATTAAACCTATTACCTCCATGCACTGAGCTATGGAAGGCTGAGGAATAGATTGAAGAACTTGACAAGCGTTTAGAAGCTTTAACTTTCTGACCTCTGTCAGAAAAAATCTTCATTTCTACAGAATCTATTATTGTTCCTAGAAAAGGAACCCTTGTGGACGGGGACAGGGAACTTTTTTCTATGTTCACCTTCCACCCGTGAGACCTGAGAAAAGCTAAAACAATGTCTGTATGAGCCTTTGCTTTGGAAAGGGACGACGCTTGGATTAGAATGTCGTCTAGATAAGGTGCTACAGAAATGCCCCTCGGCCTTAGAACCGCTAAAAGGGACCCTAGCACCTTTGTGAAAATTCTGGGAGCGGTGGCTAAACCGAATGGAAGAGCCACAAACTGGTAATGTTTTTCCAGAAAGGCGAACCTTAGGAACTGATGGTGATCTTTGTGGATAGGAATATGTAGGTACGCATCCTTTAAGTCCACGGTAGTCATATATTGACCCTCCTGGATTGTTGGTAAGATCGTCCGAATGGTTTCCATTTTGAATGATGGAACTCTGAGGAATTTGTTTAGGATTTTTAAATCCAGAATTGGCCTGAAAGTTCCCTCTTTTTTGGGAACTACAAACAGGTTTGAGTAAAAACCCAGACCTTGTTCCGCTGCTGGAACTGAGTGTATCACTCCCATCTTTAATAGGTCTCCTACGCAATGTAAGAATGCCTGTCTCTTTATCTGGTCTGAAGATAAGCGAGACATGTGGAACCTTCCCCTTGGAGGGAGTTCCTTGAACTCTAGAAGATACCCCTGAGAGACTATTTCTAGTGCCCAGGGATCCGGAACATCTCTTGCCCAAGCCTGAGCAAAGAGAGACAGTCTGCCCCCTACTAGATCCGGTCCCGGATCGGGGGCTACCCCTTCATGCTGTCTTGGTAGCAGCAGCAGGCTTCTTGGCCTGTTTACCCTTGTTCCAGCCTTGCATTGGTTTCCATGCTGGTTTAGGCTGGGAAGCGTTACCCTCTTGTCTAGAGGCTGCAGAGTTAGGAGACGGTCCGTTCCTGAAATTGCGAAAGGAACGAAAATTAGATTTGTTCTTAGCCTTGAAAGGCCTATCCTGTGGGAGGGCATGGCCCTTTCCCCCAGTGATGTCTGAAATAATCTCCTTCAATTCTGGCCCGAAAAGGGTCTTACCTTTGAAAGGAATATTAAGCAGTTTTGTCTTGGACGACACATCCGCCGACCAAGATTTTAGCCAAAGCGCTCTGCGCGCCACTATTGCAAAACCTGAATTTTTCACTGCTAATTTAGCCAATTGAAAAGCGGCATCTAAAATAAAGGAATTAGCCAACTTTAGTGCGTGAATTCTGTCCATGACTTCCTCATATGGAGTCTCCTTATGGAGCGAATTTTCTAGTTCCTCGAACCAAAAAGACGCCGCCGTGGTGACAGGAATAATGCACGAAATTGGTTGGAGAAGGAAACCTTGCTGAACAAATATCTTTTTAAGCAACCCTTCCAATTTTTTATCCATAGGATCTTTGAAAGCACAACTGTCCTCAATGGGAATCGTTGTGCGCTTGGCCAACGTAGAAACTGCCCCCTCAACCTTAGGGACTGTTTGCCATGCGTCCCTTCTGGGGTCGACAATGGGGAACATTTTCTTAAATATAGGAGGTGGGACAAAAGGTATACCTGGCTTCTCCCACTCCTTGGTCACTATGTCCGCCACCCTCATGGGTATCGGAAAGGCATCAGCGTGCACAGGGACCTCTAGGAATTTGTCCATTTTGCACAATTTCTCTGGAATCACCAAAGAGTCACAATCATCAAGAGTAGTTAGCACCTCCTTAAGCAGGGCGCGGAGATGTTCTAACTTAAATTTAAATGCCACGATATCAGGCTCTGCCTGCTGAGAAACTTTTCCTGAATCAGAAATTTCTCCCTCAGACAGACCCTCCCTCACTGCCAATTCAGACTGGTGTGAGGGTATAACAGATAAATTATCATCAGCGCCCACTTGCTCATCCTCTGTATTTAAAACTGAGCAATCACGCTTTCTGGGAAATTCTGGCAGTTTGGATAAAAGATTTGCTATAGAATTATCCATTACTGCAGTTAATTGCTGCATAGTAACAAGCATTGGCGCGCTAGATGTACTAGGTGTCGCCTGCGCGGGCAAAACTGGTGTGGACACAGAAGGAGAGGATGATGATCTATCCCCACTACCTTCATTTGAAGAATCATCTTGGGCAACCTTATTAAATGTGACAGTACTGTCCTTACTTTGTTTGGACGCCATGGCACAATTTGAACATACATTTAAAGGGGGAACCACCTTGGCCTCCATACAAACAGAACATATGCTATCTGAAGGTATAGACATGTTAGACAGACTTTAGCAGGCTATTAATGCAATAAAACCGTTTTTAAACAAAACCGTTACTGTCTCTTTAAATAATAAAAAGAACACACTTTATTTCTGAATGTTTGAAAAACTATGAAGGAAATATCCGATCTTTACAAAATTTGCACCCTAGTGTCTTAATGCTTTGAAAGTATTGCACACCAAATTTCAAGTCTCTAACCCCTTAAATGAGCAAACCGGAGCTAATTGTTCAATTTACCAGTTTAAACCCACTACAGTTCCTGCTACAGCCTTTGCTGCAGCTTTTACCTTCCTTGGGGGTTATTCACCACAGAAATAAGCCTTCTTGAAATCGTTTTTATGGCCACAGGACCCTCTCACATGAAGCTGCATGCACTGCTTCCAAAAGTAACTGCGCAACTGAGGCGCGAAAATGAGGCCTCCTCCCTCTGCATACCAGAGTGAAGGGGCCTTCCTGACTAGATTAGGTGTCTAAACAACTGCCAGGCGTAATAAAAACGTTCCCAAAAGTGTTTCATAGTCACAAAACACTCCAAAAGTCATATAAATATTATATAAATCAACCGATTTAGCCCACAATAGTGTCAACCAGTATAGAGCCCATTTATAAGCCTTCATTCTGTTATGAGTCTAAGAAAATGGCTTACCGGTCCCATAAGGGAAAATGACAGTCTTCTAGCATTACTATGTCTTGTTAGAAAAGAGACTAGTCATACCTGGAGCAGAAAAGTCTGCAAACTGTTCCCCCCAACTGAAGTTCTCTGGTTTCAACAGTCCTGCGTGGGAACAGCAATGGATTTTAGTTACTGTTGCTAAAATCATACTCCTCTTTTAACAGAACTCTTCATCACTTTCTGTTGTAGAGTAAATAGTACAAACCGGCACTATTTTAAAATAACAAACTCTTGATAGAAGAAATAAAACTACAACTAACACCACATACTCTTTACCATCCCCGTGGAGATGCTACTTGTTCAGAGCAGGCAAAGAGAATGACTGGGGGGCGGAGCCAGAGGGGGGACTATATGGACAGCTTTTGCTGTGTGCTCCCTTTGCCATTTCCTGTAGGGGAAGAGAATATTCCCACAAGTAAGGATGAAGCCGTGGACCGGACACCCCAATGTAGGAGAAATGATCAATTTCCTTATATGACAGTTTCAGGAATGGGAAAGAAATGCAAAACAAAATAAGCCTCTGGAAACCAGAAGCAAAAAGAAATGAAGTCTTAAGTAATGTCAAAAAGTTTGGTGCCAAGTATGACGCCTAACTGACAAAATATTTTTTGGCGCCAAGAACGTCTGCAACAAACACGAGCGTCATAGATGACGCAACTACGTGAAAAACTTGGCGTCAACTAAGACGCTGGAAATGATGAAATTACGTCAACAAACGTCATTCTCGCGCCAAAAAAGTCTTGCGCCAAGAATGACGCAATAAATTATAGCATTTTGCACTCCCGCGAGCCTAACAGCCCGCAATTCAGAAAAGAGAGTCAATTTGAAAACTTCAGGTAAGGAAAAAAAATTATTTTTGTTTTTTTTATATGCATTTCCCAAATATGAAACTGACAGTCTGCAAAAAGGAAATATACTGATAAACCTGAATCATGGCAAATATAAGTAAACACATATATTTAGAACTTTAAATATAAAGTGCCAAACCATAGCTGAGAGTGTCTTAAAAAAAGGAAACATACTTACCAAAAGACACTCATCTACATAAAGTAGATAGCGAAACCAGTACTGAAACGAGAATCAGCAGAGGTAATGGTATATAAGAGTATATCGTCGATCTGAAAAGGGAGGTAGGAGATGAATCTCTACGACCGATAACAGAGAACCTATGAAATAGATCCCCATTAGGATGATCATTGTATTCAATAGGTAATACTCCCTTCACATCCCTCTGTCATTCACTGCACTCTGAGAGGAACCGGGCTTCAAAAAAGCTGAGAAGCGCATATCAACGTAGAAATCTAGCACAAACTTACTTCACCACCTCCATAGGAGGCAAAGTTTGTAAAACTGAATTGTGGGTGTGGTGGGGGTGTATTTATAAGCATTTTGAGGTTTGGGAAACTTTGCCCCTCCTGGTAGGATTGTATATCCCATACGTCACTAGCTCATGGACTCTTGCCAATTACATGAAAGAAACTTCATGCTTCTCTGGGTAGCAAATCTTCGGCGTGTGCGGTTGGAAGTGAAGCCGGCCACGTGACCTCAGATCTCTCTTCTGATTGGTGGGATTAAACATCTTATTTCACAGATTGTGACAGTAGGTGGCTACAACAGGTCACATGAGCTCCCTACAATCCGTTTGCCAGTTTTGTAGGGCTTTATCAACATCTTGTTCTATAAAAATTATTCAAGCGTGTATATGAAAAATATAACTTAATATTTAAAGACATGCATTATATATATATATATATAAAGAGAGATCACAAATAAAAAATAATTACTAATATACATTAGATAATATTAGTATATGGAGTCGACAAACATTGCTACTCCATATCTTGATGGGACAAATCATGTCTACAATCAACACAATATAAATCAGTGATGGATGGTGAAGTTCCTAAGTATTCATAAATAGGATACTCCTCCAATAGAGTGTCTATACTCACACACTGCAACTTTTGGCATTTGTGAAACACAGTGATACACTGGGAAGTCAGCTGATACAGTGGTTACAAACTACAAATGTGCTGGGATTCATTTCTGATACAAAGTATCTAAGGATTACAATATACTGACAGATTGAAAATAAGGTGGCTTTTATAATATAATATATGCAGGACTTTTAACTTGAACTTTGAAAGGTGCTCAATTTTATGCTAGCTAAATATAGGGAGACGCCCCTATTTATTTATATATATGTTTTTACTATGATTAAATAAAGGTCACTATAGAAGTGGATTTTATATATGTTTTTATATATATGTTTTAGATATGCTCCAATAAATATTTAACTGTTTGAATAAGGGACATGAAGTGTGTCAGCTTCTATCAGCTTGAATTTATTGGTATTGTGTTAGCTTTTTTAGCTAACACAATACCTTTTAATTGTTTTTCCTATTATATTATAAGCTAGTGAGATTATTTAGGAGAGTGGCTAGAACACCCTCTGCGCCTACCCATATCTTCTCTTTTAATCTGTTTAAAGAGGTTTTTCTTTACCATGTAAAGGATCCTACAATCATCCACCACTGTTGTCTTCTGTGGATGATAGGGCTTTTTTTTTTTTTTTTAAGGCTTTATTGAAGTAAACAAATACAATAGTGACAAAGCTGTTACAATGTACAACAAGTAAATGTAAAACTTATACATCACGGCATCAGTTGTACTTAACATAAGAAAAAAGATCATAAGAAAAACAGTAAACTCTGCACTATACATTCACTTCATCTGTGATTCTGCCCAACCTGAGGGCGAGCCGCCCGGAAGGGAAACTACAAATATGAACATTTTTAGTTAGTTTTTTAGTACTACGCCCAACCTGTTGGGCAAGATTCCACACTGCATAGTACCTGAAATAAGAAAGAAGGGGGAGGGGAAAAGATTAGAAAAGGGGAGTAAGGGGGAAAGAGAGAGAGGGGAGAAAAAAAAACCCAAAAAAAAAACCCTGTTTTTCCCTCCCCCTCCCAAGGCAATCCGCATATCAAGGCCAAAGATGTTAAATAGTGCCTCGCCATATTGCCAGCACCATCTCGTATAATGTAAGGTTGTGAATTTTCAGATAATGGTATCTCTCTAATAACAGGATCTCCTCGACTTGGACAAGCCAATCAGATTGGGCCTTTTTGTGTTGCAGAGCTCACCAGTGTGTTCTTTATTTCTCAGAATGTACCAAACTGTTGATTTGGCCACTCCTTTGTTCCTGCTATCTCTCTGATAGATTTCTTTTTATTACAATTTAAATAAACAAGGATGTAAACAACACAGTGAGATTTTTTTTCTCAACTCCATAGTCAAAACTGTTGTGGATCTATAGTTGTATTAGGTAACATTTCTTAAATAAGCAAAAATTAACATGGAGGCTCCAGGTGATCACTTGGCTATTCAAGCCTATATATTGACCCTGGATCCCCTCCTGGATGGAAAATACAATGGGTCACATAAAGTGGATAAAAATGTAATGCCTACCTATGCAGGCATTTCAACAATGGATACCAAGAGAACAAAGCAAATTAGATAAGTCAATTGGAAAATTGTTAAAAATCTAACGTTCATTCCAAATCATGAAAGTTTAATGTTGACTTTACTTTCCTTTAATGCCATTGCTCCCCTGCAAATCTATGTACACAGAATCAACCCATACTAAGTTTCAAGAAGCTCACTGAATAGAAGATTGTTTGGAGTAGAATAGATCTGTACAAGGACCTAAGTGTGAGGGGCAAGCATTAAAAATAAAAATTAATGATATTGTTTTTATTGTTATTATTAATGTAATCATTTTCTCCTTTCAATAAAGTACAGGTGAAAAGTTGATAAAATATGAAAGATTAACCAATTAAACTGGAGATAGTTCACCTCCAAATAATTTCATTCATCTCAATGATCTATCTATGCATATCTAATGATATATAACCAAATCAGTAATGTCTGATAAAACTGGAAAAATAATCTAAAAACAGAATTTATGCTTACCTGATAAATTTCTTTCTTTTGCGATGTACCGAGTCCACAGATTCATCCTAACTTGTGGGATATTGTCTTTCCTGACAGGAAGTAGCAAAGAGAGCACCACAGCAGAGCTGTCTATATAGCTCCCCCCTTAACTCCACCCCCCAGTCATTCGACCAAAGGCCAAGGAAGAAAAGGAGAAACTATAAGGTGCAGTTTACATAAAAAATACTATCTGTCTTGAATAGACAGGGCGGGCCGTGGACTTGGTACATCGCAAAAGAAAGAAATTTATCAGGTAAGCATAAATTCTGTTTTCTTTTGCAAGATGTTCCGAGTCCACGGATTCATCCTAACTTGTGGGATACCAATACCAAAGCTTTAGGACACGGATGAAGGGAGGGACAAGACAGGAACCTAAACGGAAGGCACCACTGCTTGCAAAACTTTTCTCCCAAAAATAGCCTCCGAAGAAGCAAAAGTATCCAATTTGGAAAAGGTATGAAGCGAAGACCAAGTCGCAGCCTTACAAATCTGTTCAACAGAAGCATCATTTTTAAAAGCCCATGTGGAAGCCACCGCTCTAGTGGAGTGAGCTGTAATTTTTTCAGGAGACTGCTGTCCAGCAGTCTCATAAGCCAAACGGATGATGCTTTTCAGCCAAAAGGAAAGAGAGGTAGCCGTAGCCTTTTGACCTCTACGCTTTCCAGCATAGACAACAAACAAAGAAGATGATTGGCGAAAATTTTTGGTTGCCTGCAAATAAAACTTCAAGGCACGAACCACGTCCAAGTTGTGCAACAGACGATCCTTCTTTAGAAGAAGGATTAGGACACAGAGAAGGAACAACAATTTCTTGATTGATATTCCTGTTAGAAACAACCTTAGGGAGGAATTCAGGTTTGGCACGCAAAACCACCTTATCAGCATGGAAAACAAGATAAGGCGAGTCACATTTGTAATGCAGATAGTTCAGAAACTATTCGAGCTGAAGAGATAGCAACTAGAAACAGAACTTTCCAAGAAAGAAGCTTAATATCTATGGAATGCATGGGTTCAAACGGAACCCCCTGAAGAACTTTAAGAACTAAATTGAGACTCCATGGCGGAGCAACAGGTTTAAACACAGGCTTAATTCTAACTAAAGCCTGACAAAAAGCCCGAACGTCTGGGAATAGACAAAGCAGATATCTGTCCCTTTAAGGAACTAGCGGACAATCCTTTCTCCAATCCTTCTTGGAGAAAAGACAAAATCCTAGGAATCCTGATCTTACTCCATGAGTAGCCTTTGGATTCACACCAAAAAAGATATTTACGCCATATCTTATGATAGATCTTCCTGGTGACAGGCTTTCGAGCCTGAATCAAGGTATCTATGACCGACTCAGAGAAACCCCGCTTTGATAAAATCAAGCGTTCAATCTCCAAGCAGTCAGTTGCAGAGAAATTAGATTTGGATGCTTGGATGGACCTTGAATCAAAAGGTCCCGTGTCAGTGGCAGAGTCCATGGTGGCAGAGATGACATGTCCACCAGGTCTGCATACCAAGTCCTGCGTGGCCACGCAGGCGCTATCAAAATCACTAAAGCTCTCTCCTGTTTGATTCTGGCAATCAGACGCGAAAGGAGAGGGAATGGTGGAAACACATAAGCCAGGTTGAACGACCAGGGTACTGCTAGAGCATCTATCAGTACTGCCTGAGGATCCCTTGACCTGGATCCGTAACAAGGAAGTTTGGCATTCTGACGAGACGCCATCAGATCCAATTCTGGTGTGCCCCATAGCTGAACCAGTTGAGCAAACACCTCATGGAATGGAACTCTTGTGAGAGGAATAAGAGAACTCTTTTACACGTTCACCTTCCACCCATGAGATCTTAGAAAGGCCAACACTAAGTCCGTGTGAGACTTGGCAAGTTGGAAAGTCGACGCTTGAATTAAGATGTTGTCTAGATAAGGCGCCACTGCTATGCACCTCGGCCTTAGGACCACCAGAAGGGACCCTAACACCTTTGTGAAGATTCTTGGCGCCGTGGTCAACCCGAAGAGAAGAGCCACAAACTGGTAATGCCTGTCCAGAAAGGCAAACCTGAGGAACTGGTGATGATCTTTGTGGATAGGAATGTGTAGATACGCATCCTTTAGATCCACGGTAGTCATATATTGACCCTCCTGGATCATTGGTAAAATAGTCCGAATGGTCTCCATCTTGAAGGATGGAACTCTTAGGAATTGGTTTAGGATCTTGAGATCTAGAATTGGTCTGAAGGTTCCCTCTTTTTTGGGAACCACAAACAGATTGGAGTAGAAACCTTGCCCCTGTTCTGTTTTCGGAACTGGGCAGATCACTCCCATGGTAAAAAGGACTTCTACACAGCGTAAGAACGCTTCTCTTTTTTTCTGGTTTACAGACAATTGAGAAAGATGGAACCTCCCCCTTGGAGGAGAATCTTTGAAATCTAGGAGATACCCCTGGGTTACAATTTCTACAGCCCAGGAGTCCTGAACGTCTCTTGCCCAGTCCTGAGCAAAGAGATAAAGTCTGCCCCCTACTTGATTCGGTCCCGGATCGGGGGCTACCCCTTCATGCTGTCTTAGTGGCAGCAGCAGGCTTTTTGGCCCATTTACCCTTGTTCCAAGCCTGGTTAGGTCTCCAGGTTGGCTTGGATTGAGCAAAGTTCCCCTCTTGCTTTGCAGCAGGGGAAGAGGAAGCGGGACCACCCTTGAAGTTTCGAAAGGAACGAAAATTATTTTGTTTGGTCCTTGTCTTATTTGACTTATCTTGAGGGAGGGCATGACCCTTCCCTCCAGTGATGTCTGAAATGATCTCTTTCAGTGCAGGCCCGAATAGGGTCTTACCTTTGAAAGGGATGGTCAAAAGCTTAGATTTAGATGACACATCAGCTGACCAGGACTTAAGCCATAACGCTCTTCGCGCTAAAATGGCAAAACCTGAATTCTTTGCCGCTAACTTAGCAAGATGAAAAGCGGCGTCTGTAATAAAAGAATTAGCCAACTTAAGAGCCTTAATTCTGTCCAAAATATCATCTAGTGGGGTCTCCATCTGAAGAGCCTCTTTTAGAGCCTCAAACCAAAAAGCAACTGCAGTGGTTACCGGAACAATGCACGCTATAAGTTGAAGAAGAAAACCCTGATGAACAAAAATTTTCTTTAGGAGACCCTCTAACTTTTATCCATAGGATAAATTAAAGCACAACTGTCTTCAATAGGTATAGTTGTACTCTTAGCCAGAGTAGAAATAGCTCCCTCCACCTTAGGGACCGTCTGCCATGAGTCCTTTATGGTGTCAGAAATGGGGAACATTTTCTTAAAAACAGGAGGGGGAGCGAACGGAATACCTGGTCTATCCCACTCCTTAGTAACAATGTCCGAAATCCTCTTAGGGACCGGAAAAACATCAGTGTAAACAGGAACCTCTAAAAATGTGTCCATTTTACACAATTTCTCTGGAACGACAATAGGGTCACAATCATCCAGAGTAGCTAAAACCTCCCTGAGCAATAAACAGAGGTGCTCTAGCTTAAATTTAAATGCCGTCATATCTGAATCTGTCTGAGGGAACATCTTTCCTGAATCAGAAATCTCTCCCTCAGACAGCAAATCCCTCATCCCTACCTCAGAACATTGTGAGGGAATATTGGATACGGCTACTAAAGCGTCAGAAGGCTCAGCATTTGTTCTTAACCCAGAGCTACTGCGCTTCCCTTGCAACCCTGGCAGTTTAGATAAAACCTCTGTGAGGGTAGTATTCATAACTGAAGCCATATCTTGCAAGGTGAAAGAATTAGACGCACTAGAAGTACTTGGCGTCGCTTGTGCAGGCGTAACTAGTTGTGACACTTGGGGAGAACTAGATGGCGAAACCTGATTTCCTTCTGTCTGAGAATCATTTAATGCCAAATTCTTATAAGTCAAAATATGCGGTTTGCAATTTATAGACATATCAGTACAATTGGGACACATTCTTAGAGGGGGTTTCACAATGGCTTCTAAACAAATTGAACAATGAGTTTCCTCAGTGTCAGACATGTCAGGCTAGTAATGAAGCAAGCAAGCTTGGAAAACACTTTATTTAATGAAAAAAACACAATTTGCAAAAACGGTACTGTACCTTTAAGAGAAAAAAAGGCATACACAAACTGCAAAACAGGTTAAAATTGCTTCAAAAATTCCGAAATTTTAACAGTGTACCCACTAAGCTTTAGAAGGATTGCACCACAAGTAAAAAAGCAATAGACCCCCAAATGAAAAAAAAGGATTGATAATTGTCTAAAACTGGTTAAAACCCCCTAAAGCACCTTGCCACAGCTCTGCTGTGGCCCTACCTGCCCTTACGAAGCGACAATAACAGAATTTATGCTTACCTGATAAATTACTTTCTCCAACGGTGTGTCCGGTCCACGGCGTCATCCATTACTTGTGGGAAATATTCTCCCCCACAGGGAAAGGCAAGGAGAGCACACAGCAAGAGCTGTCCATATAGCTCCCCCTCTGGCTCCGCCCCCCAGTCATTCGACCGACGGTTAGGAGAAAAAGGAGAAACTATAGGGTGCCGTGGTGACTGTAGTGTATAAAGAAAAAATTTTTCAACCTGATTAGGAAACCAGGGCGGGCCGTGGACCGGACACACCGTTGGAGAAAGTAATTTATCAGGTAAGCATAAATTCTGTTTTCTCCAACATTGGTGTGTCCAGTCCACGGCGTCATCCATTACTTGTGGGAACCAATACCAAAGCTTTAGGACACGGATGAAGGGAGGGAGCAAATCAGGTTACCTAAATGGAAGGCACCACGGCTTGCAAAACCTTTCTCCCAAAAATAGCCTCCGAAGAAGCATAAGTATCAAATTTGTAGAATTTGGCAAAAGTGTGCAGAGAGGACCAAGTC
This sequence comes from Bombina bombina, assembly GCF_027579735.1. NCBI lineage: Eukaryota > Metazoa > Chordata > Amphibia > Anura > Bombinatoridae > Bombina > Bombina bombina. Next base: position 802,922,689 of record NC_069502.1, on the reverse strand, counting down.
GCTGCCTTACATATCTGATCAACAGAAGCCTCGTTCTTGTAGGCCCAAGTGGAAGCCACAGCCCTAGTAGAGTGAGTTGTGATTCGGTCAGGAGGATGCCGTCCGGCAGTCTCATAAGCCAATCGGATAATGCTTTTAAGCCAGAAAGAGAGAGAGGTAGCAGTAGCTTTTTGACCTCTCCTCTTACCAGAGTAAACGACAAACAAAGATGAGGTTTGTCTAAAATCTTTTGTTGCTTCTAAGTAGAACTTTAAAGCACGAACAACATCTAAATTGTGTAATAAACGTTCCTTCTTTGAAACTGGATTCGGACACGGAGAAGGAACAACTATTTCCTGGTTAATATTCTTGTTGGAAACAACTTTTGGAAGAAAACCAGGCTTAGTACGCAAAACAACCTTATCTGAATGGAAAACCAGATAGGGTGGATTACATTGCAAAGCAGATAATTCAGAAACTCTTCTAGCAGAAGAAATAGCAACCAAAAACAGAACTTTCCAAGATAATAACTTAATATCTATGGAATGTAAAGGTTCAAACGGAACCCCTTGAAGAACTGAAAGAACTAAATTTAGACTCCAAGGAGGAGTCATGGGTCTGTAAACAGGCTTGATTCTAACCAAAGCCTGAACAAAAGCTTGTACATCTGGCACAGCTGCCAGTCGTTTGTGTAACAAGACAGATAAAGCAGAAATCTGTCCTTTTAGAGAACTAGCTGACAACCCTTTATCCAAACCTTCTTGGAGAAAGGAGAGAATCTTTGGAATTTTAATCTTACTCCAGGAGAATCCCTTGGATTCACACCAGCAGATATATTTTTTCCATATTTTATGGTAAATCTTTCTAGTCACAGGTTTTCTGGCTTGGACAAGAGTATCTATCACAGAATTCGAAAACCCACGCTTGGATAAAATCAAGCGTTCAATTTCCAAGCAGTCAGCTGCAGAGAAACTAGATTTGGATGTTCGAATGGACCTTGTACTAGAAGATCCTGTCTCAAAGGTAGCTTCCATGGTGGAGCCGATGACATATTCACCAGGTCTGCATACCAAGTCCTGCGTGGCCACGCAGGAGCTATCAGAATCACCGAGGCCTTCTCCTGTTTGATCCTGGCTATGAGCCTGGGAAGGAGAGAAAACGGTGGAAACACATACGCTAGGTTGAACGACCAAGGCGCCACTAATGCATCCACTAGAGTCGCCTTGGGATCCCTGGATCTGGACCCGTAGCAAGGAATCTTGAAGTTCTGACGGGACGCCATTAGATCCATGTCTGGAATGCCCCATAATTGGGTTAACTGAGCAAAGACCTCCGGGTGGAGTTCCCACTCCCCCGGATGGAAAGTCTGACGACTCAAATAGTCCGCCTCCCAGTTGTCTACTCCTGGGATGTGAATAGCAGATAGATGGCAGGAGTGATTCTCTGCCCATTGGATAATCTTGGTTACTTCCTTCATCGCTAGGGAACTCTTTGTTCCCCCCTGATGATTGATGTAAGCAACAGTCATTATGTTGTCCGACTGAAATCTTATGAACCTGGCTTCCGCTAGCTGAGGCCAAGCCAGGAGCGCATAGAATATTGCTCTTAGTTCCAAAATGTTAATAGGGAGAAGCGACTCTTCCCGAGACCATAGGCCCTGAGCTTTCAGGGAGTCTCAGACCGCGCCCCACCCCAAGAGGCTGGCGTCGGTCGTGACGATGACCCACTCCGGTCTGCGGAAACTCATTCCCTGAGACAGGTGATCCTGGGTCAACCACCAGAGAAGTGAGTCCCTGGTTACCTGGTCTACTTGAATTTGCGGAGACAAGTCTGTATAGTCCCCATTCCACTGATTGAGCATGCACAGCTGTAATGGTCTTAGATGAATTCGAGCAAAAGGAACCACGTCCATTGCTGCGACCATTAGTCCTATTACTTCCATGCACTGAGCTATGGAGGGTTGAGGAATAGAATGAAGAACTCGACAAACGTTTAGAAGCTTTAGCTTTCTGACTTCTGTCAGGAAGATCTTCATTTCCACAGAATCTATTATTATTCCCAGAAAAGGAACCCTTGTGGACGGTGAAAGTGAACTCTTTTCTATGTTCACCTTCCACCCGTGAGATCTGAGAAAAGCCAACACAATGTCTGTGTGGGCCCTTGCTTTGGAAAGAGACGACGCTTGGATTAGGATGTCGTCTAGATAAGGTGCTACAGCGATGCCCCTCGGCCTTAGGACCGCTAGAAGGGACCCTAGCACCTTTGTGAAAATTCTGGGAGCGGTGGCTAAACCGAATGGAAGAGCCACAAACTGGTAATGTTTGTCCAGAAAGGCGAACCTCAGGAACTGATGATGAGTTTTGTGGATTGGAATATGCAGATACGCATCCTTTAGATCCACGGTAGTCAAATATTGACCCTGCTGGATTGTCGGCAAGATTGTCCGAATGGTTTCCATTTTGAAGGATGGAACACTGAGGAACTTGTTTAATATCTTTAAATCCAGAATTGGCCTGAAAGTTCCCTCTTTTTTGGGGACCACAAACAGGTTTGAGTAAAAACCTAGACCTTGTTCCCCGGAGGGGACTGGGTTTATCACTCCCATCTTTGATAGGTCTCTTACACAATGTAAGAATGCCTGTTTCTTTATCTGGTCTGAAGATAAGCGAGACAGGTGGAACCTTCCCCTTGGAGGAAGTCCCTTGAACTCTAGCAGGTATCCCTTGGAGACTATCTCTAGTGCCCAGGGATCCGGAACATCTCTTGCCCAAGCCTGAGCGAAGAGAGATAGTCTGCCCCCTACCAGATCCGGTCCCGGATCGGGGCTACCCCTTCATGCTGTCTTGGTAGCAGCAGCAGGTTTCTTGGTCTGTTTACCCTTGTTCCAGCCTTGCATGGGCTTCCAAGCGGGTTTGGGCTGGGCCGCGTTACCTTCTTGTCTAGCGGCAGTAGAGTTATTAGCCGGTCCGTTCCTGAAATTGCAAAAGGAACGAAAATTAGACTTGTTCTTAGCCTTAAAAGGCCTATCCTGTGGGAGGGCATGGCCCTTACCCCCAGTGATGTCTGAAATAATTTCCTTCAATTCCGGCCCAAAAAGGGTCTTACCCTTGAAAGGAATATTAAGTAACTTAGTCTTGGACGACACATCTGCCGACCAGGATTTCAGCCAAAGCGCCCTCCGCGCTACTATAGCAAAACCTGAGTTTTTCGCCGCCAATTTCGTTATTTGAAAGGCGGCATCCAATATAAAGGAATTAGCTAATTTTAATGCGTGAATTCTGTCCATGACTTCTTCATAGGAAGTCTCTTTCTGGAGCGACCTTTCTAGTTCCTCGACCCAAAAGGACGCCGCTGAAGTGACAGTAATAACACATGTAGCTGGTTGAAGGATGAACCCTTGCTGAACAAAAATCTTTTTAAGCAATCCTTCCAATTTTTTATCCATAGGATCTTTGAAAGCGCAGCTGTCCTCTATAGGAATAGTGGTGCGCTTCGCTAGTGTTGAAACAGCTCCCTCAACCTTCGGGACCGTCTGCCATGCGTCCCTTCTAGGGTCTACTATGGGAAACATTTTCTTAAATATAGGAGGTGGGGCAAAGGGTACATCTGGCTTCTCCCACTCCTTTTCCACTATGTTCGCTACCCTTTTGGGTATTGGAAAAGCGTCGTCGTGCACTGGGACCTCTAAAAATTTGTCCAATTTGCACAACTTCTCTGGTACTACCATAGAATCACAGTCATCCAGAGTAGCTAATACCTCCTTTAGCAAAGCGCGGAGATGTTCTAGCTTAAACTTAAATGCTACTATATCAGGTTCTGCCTGTTGAGAAATTTTTCCTGAGTCTGAAATTTCACCCTCAGACAGCCCTTCCCTCACAGCCAATTCCGATTGATGTGAGGGTAAAATAGATAAAGCATCGTCAGCGTCTGATTGTTCATCCTTTTTATCTGTATTTAAAACTGAACAATCACGCTTTCTCTGAAATGCTGGCAGTTTGGATACAAGATTTGCTATAGAATTATCCAGTACTGCTGTTAATTGTTGCATAGAAATAAGCACTGGCGCGCTAGGTGTCGCCTGCGCGGGCAAAGCTGGTGTAGACACAGAAGGAGAGGATGTAGAACTATCCCCACTACCTTCATTAGATAAATCATCTTGGGCAACATTATGAAATGTAACAGAGCTGTCCTCATTTTGTTTGGACGCTATGGCACAATTATCACAAACACTCGAAGGGGGAACCACATTTGTCTCTACACACACAGAACATAGGTTATCTGATGGCACAGACATGTTAAACAGATTTAGGCAGGCAAACAATGCAATAAAAACGATTTTAAACAAAAACGTTACTGTCTCTTTAAATAATAAAATGACACACTTTATTTCTGAATGTTCAAAAAACTATGAAGGCAATATCCGATTTTTCTGAAATTTGGACCCCAGTGTCTTAATGCTTAGAAAGTATTGCACAGCAAATATGGATACTCTAGCTCTTAAAACAAGCAAACCGTAGCTAATTGTTGGATTTAACCGTTTTTATACACCACAATCCCTGCTTACAGCATTGCTGCAGCTTTTACCTTTCTTAGGGGTCAATCATCCACAGAAATAAGCCTTCTGGAGTCACTTTCTGAGCCACAGGACCCTCTCACATGGAACTGCATGCACTGCCTTGAAATTAACTGAAGTGCCAAAATGAGGCCTCCTCCCTCAGTACACTAGAGTGAAGGGGCCTTCCTGACTAGATTTAGGTGTCTAAAGCAAGCCAGATCAATAAAAAACATCCCCAAGTGTATATGAGCTTATAAAACATTTCAATTGCCATCATATTGTAATAAAAAACAATCGATTTGGCCCCTGACACTGTCTACCAGCATAAAAATCAAAAAGGGGAAGCCTGTTATCTTTTTTGCTGAGGTGAAAGAAAAATGGCTTACCGTTTTCCCTGAGGGGAAATATGACTGTCATCTAGCATTAGCCTGTGTTGTTAGAAGGAGACTAGTCATACCTGAAGCAGATAAGTCTGCAAACTGTTACCCCCAACTGAAGTTCTCTGGTTTCAACAGTCCTGTGTGGTAACAGAAATGGATTTTAGTTACTTGTGCTAAAATCATAGCCCTCTTAAACAGAAATCTTCATCACTTTTCTGTTGTAGAGTAAATAGTACAAGCCAGCACTATTTTAAAATAACAAACTCTTGATAGAATAAAAAACTACAACTAACACCACAAACTCCTCACCATCCCTGTGGAGATGCTACTTGTTCAGAGCGGCAAGGAGAATGACTGGGGGGCGGAGCCAGAGGGGGAGCTATATGGACAGCTCTTGCTGTGTGCTCTCCTTGCCTTTCCCTGTGGGGGAGAATATTTCCCACAAGTAATGGATGACGCCGTGGACCGGACACACCAATGTTGGAGAAATGGGGTTTAAAGCTTCAATTAGTCCCTCAGAAGACTATCAGGACCTCAGGAGAAGTTGCTTGCTGCTTGTAAATGTAGGCCCCACCAACCTCACTCGATGTTGCTGGGGCCTACACAAAACTAACAAACCCTGCCTAAAAGCCATGTGGGTTATAAACAACCCCAAATAACCCTCAAGCAAATGTCCCATAAAACAGAAAACGTTACTCCCAGACACAAAAACGTTTGTCCCAAATTCACATAACAAACTGAGTGCCCACAAAAAATTAACCCTTTATGCAAGCTAGTAAAAACCTCTGATAACACTAGGATTACTGCTTCCCCTAATGGGGACACTGTCAGCCTTTCTGAGTTAACACAGTCTCTGCAGAAAATATGACTGAACATACCTCATTGCTGTATAGCAAGAAACCGTTCCTCACACTGAAGTTTTCCTGTACTCCTCAGCTTCTGTGGGAACAGCAGTGGACCTTAGTTACAAATGCTAAGATCATCATCCTCTAGGCAGAAATCTTCATCTATGTCCTGCCTGAGAGTTAATAGTACAACACCGGTACCATTTAAAAATAACAAACACTTGATTGAAGATAAAATATAACTAACAGTTTAACACCTCTTTACCCTTCCTGCTTAGAGCCAGCAAAGAGAATGACTGGGGGTGGAGTTAAGGGGGGAGCTATATAGACAGCTCTGCTGTGGTGCTCTCTTTGCTACTTCCTGTCAGGAAGGACAATATCCCACAAGTTAGGATGAATCCGTGGACTCGGTACATCTTGCAAAAGAAAAGTTATTATTCTAAAACTGAAAACCATTATTTAAATCGCTATTAATGACTAGTGATTTAATTCAAATACACCCTGGGGGTCACCTCAAACGCCTGAGGTGCAGAAGGGACCTCAAACAGCTCTAAAACGCCCCAGGGGGTCACATGCAGTCATCATCAGCACTTGGTATTGTGTGGGTAACAACTACGTATCAACCCCGGCACTTAGGAGGTTAAATTCTGTTTTATTTTAATATGAGTTTTGTGATGACTAATAAGATGTGATTTCTGAATAAAATATTTCCCACAGTCAGAACATGAAAATTCTTTCTCCCCTGTATGAATTTTTTGATGCCTAATAAGATCTGTTTTCTGAGTAAAGCATTTCCCACAGTCAGAACATAAAAATTCTTTTTCTCCTGTATGAATTTTTTGATGCGTAATAAGAGTTGATTTCTGAGTAAAACATTTCCCACAGTCAGAACAAGAAAATGCTTTCTCTCCTGTGTGAATTTTCCGATGATCAATAAGATTTGATTTCCGAGTAAAATATTTTCCACAGTCAGAACATAAAAATCTTTTTTCTCCTGTATGAATTTTCTGATGAGCAACAAGAGTTTTTTTATGTTTAAAACATTTCCCACATATAGGACAGGAAAATAGCTTTTCTCTTTTATGAATTTTTAGATGTTTATAAAGATGTGATTTTGTAAGAAAACATTTCCCACATTCAGAACATATATTTCCCACGTGACGTCTTTGATTTTGAATAAGATATAAAGAAGCATCTGCACTCTGATCATGACTAGGATTATTGCAGCTTGTCAATTCACCTGTCAATAAGAAACACAATAGGAGTAATGTTAATAAATACATAATGTTTTCATGATATCAAATAAACTGCTCTGATTTAGTCAGTCCCCTACAATTGCAGTTGACACTGTGACAACTAGACCTTTCTCAGCTTCCATGCTAAGGCTTAAGGGCAGTTTACTAGACATTATGGACTATTTCTAAGAATTCACACTTAGTCGAAGACCAAACTAAATTGAAATGAATGTTATTTATCTACCCAATGTATCTAGTCCTTTAAAATTGTGTTCACAGAAATTTTTAGTAATACAATTATTTAAGTCCATAAACTAATCTTTACAACTACTGCTCATGTGCTTGTGTGCTTAGGATGACTCTAGAACAACAAAAACAAAGCAAATGGCCCCAGGTGGTGTAGTATATCTAAGCAATATAGAAATTTTAATTAGAGACAAGAATCTCACTCATGTGTCAACTACACCTTCTGGGATAATCAGCAGCTCCCCAGCCAGCTGTGTTACTCAGGCAATTCTGTTATACCATATAGATGAGGAGGATTATTTAGCTGAAAAGACTTAAAGGGCCATGATACCCAAATGTTGAAACACTTGAAAGTGATGCAGCACAGCTGTAGAAAGCTGACTAGAAAATAACACCTGAACATCTCTATGTAAAAAAGAAAGATATTTTAACTCAAAGTATACCAAACCCCATTGCATAGCAGCAAATCAGTATGCCTGTCCTGGGACAGCCAAGGGAGTGAGCTTCGTGCACACTCATATTATTTCCCTATTCAGTTTAAGGAAGTTTACTATAAAATCTAATGAGAGTTAAGTGAAATCTCATGAGATCACAGTAAAAGAGTTCATGACCTTAGCACTGCTGATGCTGATTGGCTGCAGTTAAGTTCTTCATTTTTTTTTTTACCTGCAGCTGGGCAGCAGCCGAGTATAACTTTTTACACAGAACTTACTCTGCTGAGCTGTGGAAATTGTGAGGTAAAATATCTTCCTTTTTTACATAGAGATGCCCAGGTGATATTTTTCTGTCAGCTTTTTTACAGTTATACTGCATCAGTTTCAAGTGATTTAGCATATGAGTATTATGTCCCTTTAAAGACCCCAATACAGATAAACCAAAAGGATATCAACTTGTGACAAATCTCCAAAATAACATCAAACCACCACAGTTAACGAATTTGCTTAAAAAAGGTTAAGAGTATTTACATCACAGGAAAGGGTTAATATGCAACTTAAAGGAACACTAAATACAGTACACTTGCAAAATTAACAAATGCATAATAAAAAAGGCAATAACATCTACTCTGAATTTCAAATAAGCATTCTGATTTATTTTTTCTCCCCTTTTTCCGCCCCTGTATCATGTGACACACATTAGCCAATCACAGACTATTATATTAATACCCTGTGAGTTTGTGTGTATATAAAAAGACTGCAAAATTTTATAAAGTTGGAAGTACATTGGAAAGTGTCTTAAAACTGCATGCTCCTGAAGCATAAATGTTTATTTTTGACTTGAGGGTCCTTTTAAATAATTATTGCTTATGTGCACAAAACATTCTGTTTTATTTTTTTATATTATTTACTTGTAATGAAGACCAGATTATAATTTTATACAAAAAGGTAATATATAATATGTAAAATAAACTTTATTAGTGAACATGCACATCAGACATGTACACTCACCTGTGTCCTGTGTGCCTCAAACACGTTATGCATGTACACTCACCTGTGTCCTATTTCCTGCAGACACATCTCTCACGTACACTCACCTCTGCCCTGCAACCCTCACATGTGGTACACATACAATATCTGTGTCCTGCTTCCCACAGACATGACACACAAACATTCACTTTGCCCTACATCCCTCTGAAGTGTCACACATGTAAACTGCTTTCCTATCCCCTCCTTCCAACAGACATGTCACACATGTACACTCCACCAGTGCTGTTTTCCACAGACACGTCACACACTTACACTCACTGTTCTACAGACACGTCACACACTTACACTCACCTATGCACTGTTTTCTACAGAAATATAACACATGTACAATCACATGTGCCCTACTTCCCTCAGACATGTCACACACATACTTACCTGCACCCTGCGTCCCACAGAAATGTCACAAACGTACACTCACCTGCACTCTGCATCCCTCAGACATGTCACACACACTCACCTGTACTTATATTGGCACAAATTTCCAGCTCTGCAGCTTCTGGCATATTTCTTAGCCACTGATCTTCAGTTTTTTCCGTGTTACATGAAATCTTAGCATCGTTTTCACCTGGGGAAAAAAAAGAATAAATAAATCACTATTTACAATTTCTGTTGTCTCTTATTTAAAAAAAAAAAAAAAAAAAAAAAATTAAAGTAAAATATGAAAAATTGTGTAATTTAAGTTACATACGCCTGAGCCTACATCACTAGCAGTCACATCTGTAAGAAACATTCCATATAATGATATTAGCACAGCAGTAAATGCATGTGTCAAGCAGTAAAGCAAGTTAGATGGGAATCAGTTACTTTACTAGCTGCAAATACAGCCTCATTGTAGCCAATCAGAATTCCTATGTGAGACTTATTACAGGGTTTAAAAATAACAATTTCCCATTGGTTATTAAAACATCACTGTAGCCCATTTAATTATGTTAACATGTATTGCATAAGTGAGAGACTGTACCACAGTGATATGATAGAAACATCCAATCCGATATAAAGGGATTTATATAGTTCAAGACAAAAGTTTTTTCTATGTGCAGCATTCTGGACAGGACACATTTTCTGAAGGCTCCAGCTAAATCTTTAGTAATCTGCCGATAATTTCATGTTGACAGCAAGAAGAAGGCCATATTCCATAAAAATACAACGGACTTGCTAATCCTGGTCCCATATTTAATCTCTTGACTGTTTATATGAATCTGGGGGCTCAGATCGGAATCTCGAGGCCTAGGGCAGCGGCCCACTGTTAGGCATACACCTCCCCCCGAGAAGAAATGGGTCATCAGTGCTGTTGGAGCAATCGGACTTACTGAAATGTCTTCATTCCCCACATATACCTGGATAGTAAGCTGAAAAACTATAAGAACCTGCCTTGAACTGTCGTTTTCAGAGTACATCTAGCATGTTGGTCATGGCGGGAGACTACCATATACTACAGCCCGATGAACATCTTAGAAAATTTGAACATCTCATGAAAAAAATTGATCGATAAAGCTCCATATGATTACCTGATGCAACGCTTTTGTGCAAGCTCAACCGAGACCTCAGAAACAGAGACTCTCACTGATGTGGTATCTCACAATTCTTAATTTCTAACAAAGACCCAGCATGATCATCCGCCATTACAGACAGCCCTCATGGAGCGTCGTGGTGAGAACTCTGGAGATCCACAGCTTAGTTTCCTAAAAAAATCACTGCCGGCAATAGATATTCGGAAGCCATGCTGAACAGCCTCAGGAACTGCCCCTAGCAGAGAACCTGGGACACCGGGCAGAGGAGAGGAGCATAACAGCATATGAGGCAAATAAGGCGACAGGACGAAACAAGATAGAGATGTCTACAAAACATTAACAAATCATCCTCAGAGCAAGCTCCGGAAAAGCTAAAAAGACTAACTGATGAACCTGCGTACCGTTTATTAAAACTTCCAGGCGAGACTGGGTGGCGGAGATATTTACCTGCCACAGATGGGGACATCTATTGCCTTCATAGCGGTGGACATATACCCAAGTCAGGTGAGGGGTAGTCTGCAGAAGCCCTTCTCAGATAAAATACAGCCGGCTAAGACCATCAGCAAAACTTGCCTGTTCACGTTATACTATAGGCTCTATAGGGGACTAATATCCGTTATTTTTGTTTATATATATACCCTATTATGCATGTCTTAAAGTTTACAGTATTAATCTCAAGACTCTAACGATACAAAACTTTTTGCCTAACTCTATTAATTGAGGATTAATGTTTGTTGGCAGACAGCACATGAGGACAGACCATATAAGTTCAGGTTTGAGATTGTAATGGGAAGTGTTTAAGTATGTTTAATATATTTTATTTTTGAAATGTGATGACCCAAGTTCGTAAGGTCAGTAATGTTTAAATGCACATAATATCCTGTGTAGATGAAGGTTTACTTTTTTAAATGTTCCATAAGGGTATAGAAAGTAGAGGTACTACTTCTAGTGTTATATGTGTTTATTGATGCCTTGCAGCAAATAAGTTAGACCTAGAAGATTACTTTATGTATAAACCCCTCCCCCCCAGTGCGGCCTGCGGCCGGGGTTCATGATGGGTGGATCAGTTAAGATACTTCACCAGGATAACAACCTAGTTTTTAGACAAATCCCCAAGCTGTGTAAAACCTAACCTTAGGATACAAGCAACTTATGGTCTCTTAATCATATTAGAGGGCATCAACATCCTACGTAAGAGCATCGTTAAAAATAACACAAATATATATATCATTGTGCTGTCTCTACACTGCTGGAATAACTAGCGCCCCCCTCTCTTATGTTAGCACATAAATACTCTCTTCCCAGCCATACAATTAAACCATTAAATCAGCCCATATAATTTAGAATGATGATCAAAATGAAACACCCTGAAGATATACCATACTTAAGTAGTCTCATAACCCTAGACTTAAAGGGACACTAAACCCAAATTTTTTCTTTCATGATTCAGACAGAGCATGCAATTTTAAGAAACTTTCTAATTTACTCCTATTATCAATGTTTCATCGTTCTCTTGCTATCTTTATTTGAAAAGCAGGAATGTGATGCATAGGAGCAGGCCCATTTTTGGTTGAGAACTTGTATTATGCTTGCTTACTGGTGGGTAAATGTAAGCCTCCAATAAGCAAGCACTATCCATGGTGCTGAACCTAAAATGGGCTGGCTGCTAAGATTGACATTACTGCTTTTAAAATAAAGATAGCAAGAGAACGAAGAAAAAATAATAATAGGAGTAAATTAGAAAATTGATTAAAATTTCATGCTCTATCTGAATCATGAAAGAAAAAAATTGGGTTTAGTGTCCCTTTAAGTCTAGGGTTATGAGACTACTTAAGTATGGTGTATCTTCAGGGTGTTTCAAAAAAAATTGGGTTCAGTGTCCCTTGAATAATATATTTTCAAGCATCTCCATCTGCACTATTTATATTTTCCACAGATAACCTTAATTCAAAAGCACAAGGTGTTAACTATATATAATTCACTTTCAAATTTGAATTCTAATCTTTATCAGATTCCCTGCTAAATCTAAGACATATCCCCAAATATGCCCAATATGGATCATATGTGAGTTTGTTAAAGACCCATGAAAGGTCTAAAAAGTTATAACTAGGGCCAAATAAGAAATACACTGATTTTAAAAGAGTTTTCCTAGGTGCAAAATTTGACATATGTGATGTATGATATATGTATAGTTAGCACATTGAATCATTATGGAAAACCAATACATTGTAATACTCTTGATGTTTGCTTTGTATATGCAATTCATGACATGTTCATTTGATTTAAATAAAGCACTTTTGAAAATTAAAAAAACAAAAACAAAAAAACAAACTATTTTCCATTTCTTCAATAAAAGAGCAAAAGCAATAGAAATAATAGAAATGAGCAAGTTTAACCATTTCACCACTAAGAAATGTCATACCTTGTGCTGAAGCAGTTTTCAGTCTTTTGTGCTCATTGTATTTAGAATTCAGCCCTACATAAGTTATATAACAATCACCACAATTAACAGGTGAGTTTTCATCTATGTGTTTTATTGGGTGGGAGGTAGTGTCTCTAAAAGTGAGACACACACATACACTCACCTGTGCCCTGTGTCCCTTACATGTAACACACGTACATTCACTTGTGCCCTGTGTCCCTTATGTGTCACAAACGTACACTCACCTGTGCCCTTTTTCCCACAGCCATGTCACACACGTACACTCACCTGCAATAAAAAAACAAACAAACAATCTAAAGAATCACTATTTACAATGTCAATCTTAAAAATTTAAGATTACAATAAAATGTACAAAATTGTGTAATTTAATATAAATAAACCTGAGCCTAGGTCACCAGCTGTCACATCTGGAAGAAATTCCATGTAGTGACAGCATATCAGTAAGTACAGAATGTGCCATGTAGTAAAGTAAGTTAGCTGGGATTTAGTGACTTTACTAGCTGCATTGTAGCCAACCAGAATTCCCATGTTTTGTGTATTACACAAGTTTTTATTTTTTTAGTGTTAAAAATATAATCAAAAACATTACATGTGCATTGCAAATGCACTCACATCACAGTAACACCCCTTATACCTGACATGGGGACAATACAGCACTAGTACTCCAGCAGCCCCTATACCTGACATGGGGAAAATCTAGCACTAGTATTCCAACAGCCCATTGACCTGACATGTGGACAATACAGTAATAGTATTCCAACAGCACCCAATGTTCTCCCCAGGACTTTTTTAGCAGGTGCACCACAGGGCTGATTTTACTGACAACCTGGCTAAAATTGCAGCCAATCTTAAACTACAATTAGCTAATATTAAAAATGTTCAATTTGTATTGCACAAATGATCTTTAAATATATTCTGTTAGATTATTCAATTAAATTTGGATAGCTGAAAATTATAAAATATTAGAAAATGTCACACTGCCCCCACCTGGCTGCTTCATAATGCCACCTGGCTGCCAAAAAAAAATTCTATGGAGATCACTGAGCACCTATACCTGAAATAGGGATAATACAGTACTAGTATTTCAACAGCCCCTATACCCGACATGGGGATAATGCAGCACATGTATTCCAACAGCCCATAAACCTGACATGGAGACTGTGACGGACTCCAGATAATCCGAATGGATATCTCCACCAAAATGAGACCTTCTTTGACCCTGGAACCTGTAGCTACAGTGCTGGAAGTGATAATAGCCAGTAGTCCACCCTAATAACCAGACAAGACCAGTATTAAGGTGAAACAAGAACCGACTTATTAACACAAAACTCACAATATTTACACACAATTGCCATCTGATAAGAGCTAATCCCATTAGGAGAACAATACCCCCCTCCAGACAGTCTGGCCCCTTCATAGAGGCCATAGGAACATAGAGATCCCGGCAGTAGATAGGTTGTTGTTTCGGGGTGACTCCGAGGGAGCAGCGGCTATTCCAGGGTCCAAAAAACGTCATGATCTGTAACTGGGGACCAGAGCGGTAGCCTAGGAAAGGAACTCAGGAACAGTCCAAGGTGGGGGTGTCAAAAACTCCAGGTTCCTGAGTGAGCTCCCTCACCCCAACCCAAGCGTCATGATCCGTTACTGGGGACCGGAGCGGTAGCTTGGGAAAGGAACTCATGAACAGTCCAAGGTGGAGGTGTCAAAAATCCCAGGTTCCTGAGTGAGCTCCCTCACCCCAACCCATGCCCATTGAATGTATGTTAAGTTCTCAAAAGAGCAGAGCTCTTTCAGAGCAACCTAGGTTAAAGGCAAGCAGGAATCTCTGGCGATCCCAGCCAGCAAAAAGTTCCATAAGATTCCAGCTGGGACACGGTCAGGCAGAAAAGATGTAAAGTGGGGTAGTGATCAGCTCTTTCAGGGCAAAGTTCAAATACTGCAACAAACAAGAGGAACTGTTGGAAAACATAATCTAACTGGTGAAGGGATTGCCCTTGCAGCCTGGTATCCATAACCGTCACAACCCCTGATGGCAGGGCAGAGGGGAAAGGGAAGGACGAGCAGCACAGCCTGCCCAGAGTTAGACCACCAAATCAACCCTCTAGGCAGGTATAGGCCACTGGTCCGTAACGGAGACAATACAGCACTAGTATTCAAACAGCCCCTATACATACCAAAAAAAAGAAAAAGGATATCCAGACCGGCTCTTCCTTCCACAAGTACACTCTTTATTAGATGCAAGAAAAGAGAGTAAAAACAGCACAACTTAATATTGACAATTGTCAAAGCACCTACAGGCAAGTGTTAAAATACAAGATATGACAGGTACCCCCTCACATCTGACAAGTTTTGGTGGTAACCGTAATCATAGATATTGTGTGCTATACCTGTCTTACTTTATACGTAATCTTGTTACACTGATTGGCTGGCTATCACACACCCCTCATTACGTGATTGGTTACAACGTATCAGCATATCCCAGAGCGGGTACGTAAGAAACAAAGCCCACATTAACTGCCAATAGCATTGACAGAACCAGCATTGACATTGACCAATCACGTAATGAGGGGTGTGTGGTAGCCAGCCAATGAGTGTAACAAGATTACGTATAAAGTAAGACAGGTATAGCACACAATATCTATGATTACGGTTACCACCGAAACACGTCAGATGTGAGGGGGTACCTGTCATTTCTTGTATTTTAACACTTGCCTGTAGGTGCTTTGACAATTGTCAATATTAAGTTGTGCTGTTTTTACGCTCTTTTCTTGCATCTAATAAAGAGTGTACTTGTGGAAGGAAGAGCCGGTCTGGATATCCTTTTTCTTTTTTTGGTATACATATGACCGGTCCATAGGGCTCTCCTGACACATTCATGGTGGGAACTCTAAGACCAGTACCCGGATCCTGAACCGGAAGGACAAGCTCAGCAACATCGTATCGGCGGCGGTGAAGCAGGGAGCGGCCCACTAGGCAGGAGCTGCATCTCGTGTAAGTCCGCTTTATTCATTCATTTGATATTGTCATATTGGACTTTGGATGTGTATCTGAGCTAATGTTCACATAGGATGGTGACATTTGTCAGTTGTAACAGTACATACAGCTTAAAGGTCTATGCTGGAGTAATATGGTATTCCTTAGTCGAGTGCTGGGGCTAACTGTTGTGTATTTGGAATTGATCTCTGGGTCTGGAGGAGCAAATTGCACAGACATAAAAGAACCAGTATTTCCCACCATATGAACTGTATAATCAGACTTTAGTTAAACAGCACAACACGTATATGAGAAGCACTAAACATATTGCACCCATAATCAGGCATAGTGTATAATTCACACTGTAAGATAAGGGACACCATCACACTCCCATATCAATCTATGAACATTGAAGAAGGTTAACAAATGACTGTAACTTTTTACTCTCTTGAACAAACGACGGACAGAGAACAAGACCAAATAGAATATGAACAAATCTTTTCCACTAGTAGGACCCAGTCAGCATTGGGGGACCTATTTTTTGAGATGGAATGTTTGAAGATAAAGGAAACAAGAAATAAACTAGACAAATGGACCCTGGAGAGATACATTAATTTAAAAATGATCCCCAGAGGGCTACGTCTTAATAAATTTCCGACCTTTGATGTAAGTGACGAAGATTTCATACAGGAGTAGAGCGAGATACTAACTGACTGTTCTCTAAGGCTTCTGGTACTAATTGTGAAATATAAGACAGCTGAATTGGCCAATACTAGGTCACAGATTATGGAACTGCAATTAGTACTAGACAAATGTACTAAGAAGCAAGACTACTATGAAATGGATGCAATATTAAAAAATACAGTGGAGAAAACAAAGAAGGAAATTATTGCAGTGAAGCGTGCTAAATTTCTAAGAGATAATGAGGACTATAAAAACAATCGTGTATTCGTATGGAATAGAAGAGACAGATCAGCCCAGTATAGGACTGAAAGAGGGAGAATGAGAAGAAACAGATCAAGATCTAAGTCTCAACAACGAAGGTCACAGAACAAGGGAGATGACTGCTCAGAGAAAGAAGACAGGAAGAGAGTGGATTTCTATGATCCTCCAAGACAACCCCAAGAGGAGGAAAGGAATTACCCTAAACATAGAGAGACTGATCAAAGACTTGAATATAATGACATGTATGAGAATAATGAGGCTAGAAGCCATACCCCTATTCTAAAGACTAAAAATACTAATAGTCAGGATCAGTCTAGTCAAGTTGATAGAAGCTCTAACACCTACCATGCACATGGTCACAAAGACACAGGAACACTGCCGAAAACACAGGGTCCACAACAGCAAAAGAGGCAAATTAATAAAACTGACCCGGCATTGAAATATAACAGTAACCAATGGGACAGTAGGAGTATGGATAGAGAGAGAGATAGTAGGGAATATATAGAGGATAGAGAAAATCAATCCAGCATGCAGCAGGTTTTTCACATACCCCCAGAAAAACCAGACGGGGGGGGATTAGAAAAAGAGCAAAGAGGGAGAGATCGCTATTGATTACGCACACAAAACAAACAACTAGAAAAAGAAGTAATAACTACCTCTAAGGGAGCCACCATATTTATAGTTGGCAATGTCATAAACATTTCAGGCCTAGATCTTACACCTGCACAGTATCAAGTTTTAAATTATGGTCTAGGGTTTGCACCCTCATGTAAGTTCAACATCTTTGATACCCTAATTGATGTGAATAGGCTTATTAGGACCCTAACACTAAGGAGACACTTTGAAACAGATAGAGGAGCTACAAAATATGGCAAGTTCTGTCAGTGGGACAAATGTTAACAACATACTTGATGTAGCCAATTTTGATGACTTGTGTACCATTAAAGATTTAAATGAGTTGCTAAAGGAATCTCATGAACCTACAGTAGATACCAATGAACAGGTAACAGAACACTAATATCACAAGACCTATTCGCAATAAATCAATTTTTTATCCAATTCAGAGTAGGGGCTCAGTCTTGGAAATGTTTCAAGCTTCAGTTGAAAGAGATCTTGTTAAATTATATAAGGAAGCAGATAAGACTGTCCCCAATCTGAATGAGATACAAAAACAGGCATTACAAGAGCTAAAGGATAATACAGATTTGGTAGTACGAAAATCGGATAAGGGAGGTAGCACAGTGGTGATGTCAAAAGAAGATTATATTAGAGAAGATAAGCGTCAACTAAGTGATCCAGAAACCTATGAGCCACTACCCTCGAATCCTACCAAACAAATTTTGGAACTGATTAAGTCTCTCATAGATGATGGAGTGGAGAATGGGTTTCTGGATAAAACAACAGCGGAATTCCTATTTAAAATACATCCTCGGGGGCGTGTCCAAGAGGCAATCATGGCGGACGGAAAATCCCACAGCTCCGTAGCTTGACATTCTAAGCTAATGATTTTACATGGAGCCATCTGTAGCCTAAACGGATCAATCATATATTTGGTTTGCCGAAAATCCCTACACCTGAAATATGTACTTTGATCGCCACTTCACAATTGAAATTTGCCACAGTTAGCAGACTGGTATGGGACAGAGGCCTACCGCACGGAACCTTATACTATTTGTGTGCAGACCCAATCAAAGGAGCTAAAGCAAGGGAGACACATAGCCACACTACTGGAACCCTTATACCAGAGATTGTCGGACACCTCTATAGTACCCCTTGATTCCAGCCACTACATTGCTGACTGCTCACAGCGCATCATGGAGATACCTTTGGATGCAGTGATGACCCTCCTTGAAGGCCTACGAAAACGGATGGACCTACAATATGCTCAGCTTGCTCTCGACATCCGCTCATTGAATTCAGGGGAGGACCGCCTTAACATCCACACCACACTAGATGAGACATTGGAGGAGCGGTCCCGAGAGGAGCAAAGTGCAGCTGCTCAAACACATACAAAGAAATGTGCGAATACATTGCTACACGTACCTCAGTGCATATCCAGACCTCCCATCTACTTGTTGCCCGATAACATGTTCAGCCCGTTGGCCACAGGGGAAGGTTCCTTTCTTGTGCAGATCGAGTGTGAATTTGATCTCTCCCCATCACTTCTCTCACCCGGATTAACCACACTACCAGTTCAACCCAGATCCGCACCGGACACTCTGGTCAACCAGCCCACTCAGCTAAGTATTGGGTCACCGATACAATCCAACTCACCCACTAATCTTGGGCTGATGGAGGGCCTCATGAAGAGCGGGGACTTTGGGGCCGGGAACACCATTCTCTCTACTTTAACGAATGGCTTAAGGTCAGCACACCCTGAGGTTTCTAGGCTCCCAGGAGGACATTCTTTTGTTCGTCACAGCAAACACTTGAAAAGAATGGGCATAGGCTAAACTTTTAGATTACGGCTGGGAGCATTGGGGATTACACATACAACTTCTCCAACGTTCCCTTTTGCTTCAAGTAACCGTTCACTCAAAATGAGTGATACAGATAAGATTGCTTTATTTACTATTAGACTTAAAATTGCACTATTTTCAATGCTGACATTGAGTTTCTTTGGGGTTGTATACGATGTCCCTTAAGTTTTATTAGAGATAAGATTTGCTATGGGACTCCTTCTGAGACGATAAATTGTACTAGGCTCTAGATGTCTGATCCCATGCACATCCTGCTTATTGCTTATTGAAGGTTGATTTGGGTTATGAAAGTTGATAGCTGTTTTATCCCACTTGCTCATTATATCCCATTCTTATGCTCCTTGTTAGACCTTATCTGTTAAGTGACCATAGTATGTAACCATATTCATCATAATGTCTAGTCTAATGGCTTCACTTATCCATTAACTTACACTCAACCACTTGGAATATTCTTATTATACCATTTGCTAGCTCTTAATACCCTCTGGTGCCCTGCTGTTGATTTCATGTCATACTAATATACCCCTGAGATTACTTTTGCTGTTGTACACTTTAACTCTAGATAACTAAATCTCATACATACACTACTCATAGCTAGCTAGAGGTTATTGTGATTTTGCAAGCACAGCTATACTGACACTGTGTCACTTCACCTACTTTTTATATTGCACTCTGAGTTGAGCTATATAATAATATAAAAGTGGTTATCTTATTACATTCCCTGTCTCCCTAGAACTGGATCCCATTGTAAGGACATGTTTAAGAGGACATTGTTATTCTGAGATATTAACCCAATGTTTGAGACGCACTTTCAGCGTTACCCTATGTTAATATATGATTGTATATACATATTTTTAGTTAATTGTGCTGCTTGAGTCCTCACAGGTTTGTCTACTTACAGCATGCTTACTAGCAGCTCCTTTGCTTCACTATTACCTACGCTTGACTCTTTTTCTTTAGATAAGATTTCTGAGGAGGAATATCTAGTCTCACAAACTTAAGGCAGACAGGACAGGAAACTCGCCCTAGTTATTAACTTGGTGTAATTACATTTTGAGGGCCACTGCACAAAATTTACCGAGTTTACCTCAGATTATAGTATATCATAATATTTCAACAATACTGTATAGTGTCATATACTTAACAAGCCTCAACAAGCCTCAACTACTATCACAGCAAATAAAACCATTCCCTCAAATTTAGTATAACCTAGTATCACCTGTAGGGCCCATATCCACACTGATATATTTGGCAATTACTTCCCTATGACGATCGTAGAGCATTCACATTCAGATCAGTTGTGGTTGTCCTCAACTGCATCACAAATAGTAGGTGATAATTACTGCCACAATAATACAGTATCACCCATCGCAGGTTTCCATGACTCTAGATTTATTAGAAATCTCTTAGTTCTATCGTTTTTATAACCTTATAGAATCCTCAAAAACAAAATCATACCCCCTGGGTCTTCATAATAGACTCTCTAAGAAGAGTTATTTGGCTCCACAAGTCCAATGCATAACAGATCATCAGTAACCCTCTATAGCTAACAGATCTCTCGAGGGGCCAAAGAGACAGTCACTCACCATTATAGCCTAGGCCCCCTTCACGGTCCCACTACTCTTCCACTGGATTGGTACTCAGTTAGCATCCCACACACCCAGCTTTTAGGACATCACGGAGCCAGTCACCATATATACAAGCATATCCTGGGTCACTACTGCCTAGTTGAGAGCTCCATATACCTCTGCCAATATATATAATCAGATTCTAAGTATAGTAGGGCCTCAGAGTGGCTATGGATATTTTTAGAGTAAATGAGACTCCAACCACTTTTTTGCCCACCCCATTAAGTTGAGTCTAAGAGATCAATAGAGTTCCTATTAAACAATAATAACAATACCATACCTCTTACACATCCAGACACGCCCCCCCACCTATTCCCCTTTTTTTTTTTAACCAGAGCGGCTTTTGTCCGCTGAATCCCCTCCCCCCAAAATAAAACCTTCTCACTAACCCCATCTTGCCGTAAGTCATTATGAATAAATACACCACTCCAAGGCCTCCACAGTAAGATGGGGATTATCCTTATCCTCAATAAGCTAAAGGTCATAAAATGAGGTTGTTTTTTTTTTTCTTCATATGTTCCAGCTAACCATTTTAGCTTCATGTTAGTCTTGCATTTCTACCCTCATTCCTATATACTATGCATCTTGGACATAATCTTGAATCCTTAGCCGGAATTTACTTCTGCCATGTTAGATTTGTGGTTTGTTTAACCTATATAGTTTAAATTTTCAATCACAGACCTGTTTTGTATCTGGACATATGCTCTGTTTACATGTTGTACATTACCTCAATAAAAAATTAATTAAAAAAAAAAAAAAAAAAAAATACATCCTCAAACGCCGATATTCCACTTCTTTCCCAAGGTCCATAAGACCTTGGAGAACATAAGTGGTAGACCAATAGTTTCAGGTATAGGTTCCATTTTGGAGCCTCTATCTGAGTGGGTGGATCAAATACTACAACCCATTGTGAAAACACTCTGGAGCCATCTACAAGACACAAAGCATCTACTTAATCTATGTACATAATTAGAGTGGGAAAAAGAATATATATGGGTAACCATTGACGCTGTCTCCCTCTACTCACGCATACCACATACACATGGATTAAAGGCAATAGAATTCTTTTTAAACAGAAATACTAATCACACAAGTGAACAGATATCCCTTGTCATTCGTGTAGTCAAATTTTTACTTGAACACAATTTTTTTGAATTTCAGGGGGATTTCTATCTCCAAAGATGTGGGACCGTGATGGGGGCAAAGTTTGCCCCCTCGTATGCCAACCTATTTTTAGGTTGGTGGGAAGAGTCTCACATCTTTGGAGGTACAAACATATATAGGGACAGGATACATTTCTTTCGAAGGTTCATAGATGACCTGATCCTTATATGGACTGGCCCTATGGAAGAAATTCCTATATTTCTTGAGTACCTAAATTGCAATGAGATAGGCCTGACATTCTCCATGGAGTGTGACCCAGTAAGAATTAATTATCTTGATATCACACTAGTTGGAGATGTGGAGAAAGGCTACATACAAACAAAAACATATAGAAAGCCGATAACCAAAAACAATCTATTACATGCAAAGAGTAATCA
Organism: Bombina bombina; assembly: GCF_027579735.1. NCBI lineage: Eukaryota > Metazoa > Chordata > Amphibia > Anura > Bombinatoridae > Bombina > Bombina bombina. Next base: position 802,900,444 of record NC_069502.1, on the reverse strand, counting down.
TCCCAAACACATCTCCATGGCGATTGCCAAGGGACAATTCCATAGGATGAAGAGGAATTGTTCTAAAGAGGAGGACTATAAACAAGAATGTAACATCCTATCACTGCAATTGGAAGAGAGAGGCTACCCTAGATCTGTTATCAGGAAAGCTAAATCAAAAGTAGACAGAGTAGAAAGACAGGAACTACTAGCCTCCAAAAGAGCTAGGGAAAATGAGTGGAAAGGTACACTTTATAATGAATCACAGCAATCAGTATATGAAAATATGTGACATAATAAGGAAAAATCTGGCAATTTTGAGAGCAGATGAGAGGCTAAAACCAGTAATAGAAAGAGGCTGCAACTTTTCATATACCAGGAGTATGACTTTAGGGAATATACTCTCACCCACAAAGATACCAAGTTAGACACAAAGAAGTTCCTGGTTGATACACAAAGGAACCTTTAGGTGTAACAGTCCATTATGCAAAGCATGTGATACAGTTAGAGTAACCAGATTCTTCGAGTCATCTCAATGTATAAATTGTTCTATGGGCTACATAATTTATTTAATTTCATGTACACTTTGCAAACGTCAATACGTGGGACTCACCACAAGAGAGGTGAGGTCACGTATTAGAGAGCACCTCAGCAACATCAGGTGTGGCAAAGAATGTTCTGCACTATGATAAAAATATCATTTTATACATGTACACAAGAAAGATATTACTTCTTTCAATTGGCAAGTAATTGAATTCGTTAGACAACCACAAAGAGGAGGAGATAGAGAGAAGCTCCTCTATAAGAGAGAAGCTTTCTGGATATTCAAACTAGGAACTAGAGTGCCAGAAGGATTCAATTCAAAATGGGATCTTATCAACCATTTGGAGAAGTAAAAGCATGTATAAAGTAATCTTGAGGTGAACCAAGAGTTATCTAATTGCAATTGTGATTCTGTATAGGGTAACAGAGAGTGATAGCGTAGAGAGAGCGCACCTGTCCCCTTAAGCCTCCCCATGATAAATATCAGAATATCAAACAATAAAATTTATCGTGAAAAATCACAGAAAAACATATGAGAACTAGATTAAAATAGTGGTAATAAAATCTAATATAGATTATGTCCTCAGAAATCATCAGAATTAACAACATAAGCCTGCTGACTTTCTAGTGCCAATGTTTTAATATCAACATTTATGTATGACACTTGCCGAGACTGTAATTAAATACATAGATAAATCGGAAATTTAAACCGAAATTAATTAAATAGATACATCTAGGTCCATAGTAAACGCCTTTCTTATTTATTAGGACTATATTCTTGGTGTAGAATTACATCTATTAGTAGATTATCAGGCAAACTTAATTACAACTGTAAGAATTAACTGAGCTCTAAAAGAACAGAGCTGCATAAGAGAACCAGACCACAGTCTGGGTAACCTATCATATATGATATGTATATATAAGATAGCCAATACGAATCACCACACACCTATCTATTATAAGAAGGAGAACTACATTTAAAGTTAATTACTAAGAGCGATAGCAAATAGTAGACGTAGATAGATGAGGATAAATTTTGGACAAACAAACAAAGTCAGCGAATATATAGTCAGTGAAATATTTATATTATTAATTTGCATATTTATGTTCAAAGAAGGGATCATGTGTGAATTTATATATTTGGATATCACCTTTTCCGTAATTATATATTTTATCATATTGGTCATAGGTAAGGGCTTAGTGAAGCATAACGTTAGTAAGAAAATTATGACTAACATAGTCAAATACCTCACGCGTAAAAATTAAGCATATAACCAGTTAATATAAAGTATACTTAGAATGGTTAGCTTCAATGAGGATGACGTTATAAAACCGACGTATCAGCATATCCCAGAGCGGGTACGTAAGAAACAAAGCCCACATTAACTGCCAATAGCATTGACAGAACCAGCATTGACATTGACCAATCACTTAATGAGGGGTGTGTGGTAGCCAGCCAATCAGTGTAACAAGATTACGTATAAAGTAAGACAGGTATAGCACACAATATCTATGATTACGGTTACCACCGAAACGCGTCAGATGTGAGGGGGTACCTGTCATATTTTGTATTTTAACACTTGCCTGTAGGTGCTTTGACAATTGTCAATATTAAGTTGTGCTGTTTTTACGCTCTTTTCTTGCATCTAATAAAGAGTGTACTTGTGGAAGGAAGAGCCGGTCTGGATATCCTTTTTCTTTTTTTGGTATACATATGACCGGTCCATAGGGCTCTCCTGACACATTCATGGTGGGAACTCTAAGACTAGTACCCGGATCCTGAACCGGAAGGACAAGCTCAGCAACATCGGATCGGCGGCGGTGAAGCAGGGAGCGGCCCACTAGGCAGGAGCTGCATCTCGTGTAAGTCTGCTTTATTCATTCATTTGATATTGTCATATTGGACTTTGGATGTGTATCTGAGCTAATGTTCACAAAGGATGGTGAAATTTGTCAGTTGTAACTGTACATACATACAGAGTGATGTGGTATTCCTTAGTCGAGTGCTGGGGCTAACTGTTGTGTATTTGCAATTGATCTCTAGCCCCTATACATGACATGGGGACAATACAGAACTAGTCTTCCAACAGACCCTATATCTGAAATGGGGACAAAACAGTACTTGCATTTCAAAAGCCCCTATAGCTGACATGAGGACAACACAGCACTAGTATTCCAACCTTCCCTACACCTGACATAGTGACAAAGCACTAGTATTCCAGTAGCCCCACACCTGGCATAGGGACAATAGCACTAGTATTCAAACAACCCATATACCTGACATGGGGACAATCCAGCACTAGTATTTTAACAGCCCCTATACCTGACATGGGGATAATACAGCACTAGTAATCCAACAGCTCCTATACCAGACATAGGGACAACACAGCACTAGTATCCCAACAGCCCCAATACTTGACATGGCAACAATAAAGCATTATTATTCTGCATCTTTGTAAGATTCCATAGGTCTACATACATATAAACACATACAGATATGCACAGGGAAACATGCATATACACTCTATTACAGAGAGGTTCCTGGTCTTTTTTAATAAATGTATATAAAAATAAATGTTTAAATGTTCACCCACGGCCACCCACATCACTGCATCTTCATGTGTGTATCCACATGTAAAGTTCATTAGCATACACAATTCAATTGGGTACAATTTCCATGGTTACCACTGCTGCCACTTCTCACCACAGTAATTTTTACTAATATTGCCTTTTTGCATATGTGTATTGTGCTCTCTGTATCTGTTTGGTTAGTTCTATATTCAATGTTGTAACTTGTTGGCAGAAAACAATGTTCCTTTAAAAAAAAAAAAAATTCACATAAAAATACGAACATGCTTCTCTGCTGGTCTTTCACATGTATGATAGAAGGTTTAAATACAATGCCCCTGTAACTTACTATATACAAAACATAAATTATGCTTACCTGATAAATTCATTTTCTTCTGATGGAAAGAGTCCACAGCTGCATTCATTACTTTTGGGAAATAAGAACCTGGCCACTAGGATGAGGCAAAGACTTAAATACTCCTCCCACTCCCCTCATCCCCCAGTCATTCTGCCGAGGAACAAGGAACAGTAGAAGAAATATCAGGGTGAAAGGTGCCAGAAGAATAAAAAGGACGCCCCACATAAGTTACAGGTGGGGAGCTGAGGACTCTTTCCATCAGAAGAAAAAGAAATTATCATCAGGTAAGCATAATTTATGTTTTTCTTCTTAAATGGAGTCCACAGCTGCATTCATTACTTTGGGAAAACAATACCCAGCTATAGAGGATGCTGAATGCCAAGACGGGAGGGTACAATAGGCGGCCCATACTGAGGGCACCAGGCCTGAACCTCTACCCAATAAAAAAAAAAAACTCTTCATCCGAAGCCGAAATTTTTTTGAAAGGAAAAGCCCCAAGGACACTGACTCACAGCTAGTCCAGAAGCCAAACTAGAGACCATAAAAACAGACTCAACTGAGCCAACAGTCCTCCAGGAGACACCGTCACCCAACAAATGGTCCCCAACCAAGTCACCCCCACTAAGGAAGGGAACATCGGCCAAAACCCCCAAGGGGACAAGGCAAGGAGAACCGAGGAGACCGAAAGGTCCCCTCCAAAAAAGAACACCTCCAATAGTGAGCCCAACTCACAAAAACCCAAAGGGGCCCAAACTTGAAGGAGGCCACGCCTATACCAGCGAAGCCGGGGATAAACCCGGGCACAGAAACAGAAAAGATTTCTCTCCAACATCCTGCAAGTACTAAATGCAACCAAAAAAATAGCAAAGTCCTTTAAGCGTCGGAACAGAGAATACCAAAGTATTCAACCACAAAGAAATGTGGAAGAGACCCAGTCGGAAACCCCAAGTTGAAGAACCCAGAGTCCATAACTGGACGACACAGAGGGTACTTGCGAGGAGGAAGAAGCAGTCAAGCAGAAAAACATAATTTATGCTTACCTGATAAATTTATTTCTCTTGTAGTGTATCCAGTCCACGGATCATCCATTACTTGTGGGATATTCTCCTTCCCAACAGGAAGTTGCAAGAGGATCACCCACAGCAGAGCTGCTATATAGCTCCTCCCCTCACTGCCATACCCAGTCATTCGACCGAAACAAGCCGAAAAAGAAACCATAGGGTGCAGTGGTGACTGTAGTTTAATTAAAATTTAGACCTGCCTGAAAAGGACAGGGCGGGCCGTGGACTGGATACACTACAAGAGAAATAAATTTATCAGGTAAGCATAAATTATGTTTTCTCTTGTTAAGTGTATCCAGTCCACGGATCATCCATTACTTGTGGGATACCAATACCAAAGCTAAAGTACACGGCAGGAACTTAAACGGAAGGAACCACTGCCTGTAGAACCTTTCTCCCAAAAACAGCCTCCGAAGAAGCAAAAGTATCAAATTTGTAAAATTTGGAAAAGGTATGAAGCGAAGACCAAGTTGCAGCCTTGCAAATCTGTTCAACAGAGGCCTCATTTTTAAAGGCCCAGGTGGAAGCCACAGCTCTAGTAGAATGAGCTGTAATCCTTTCAGGAGGCTGCTGTCCAGCAGTCTCATAGGCTAAACGGATTATACTCCGAAGCCAAAAAGAAAGAGAGGTTGCCGAGGCCTTCTGACCTCTCCTCTGTACAGAGTAAACAACAAACAGGTTAGATGTTTGGCGAAAATCTTTAGTAGCCTGTAAGTAAAACTTCAAGGCACGGACTACGTCTAGATTATGCAAAAGACGTTCCTTCTTTGAAGAAGGATTAGGACATAATAATGGAACAACAATCTCTTGATTGATATTCTTGTTAGAAACCACCTTAGGTAAAAACCCAGGTTTTGTACGCAGAACAACTTTATCTGAATGAAAGATCAGATAAGGAGAATCACAATGTAAGGCAGATAACTCTGAGACTCTTCGAGCCGAGGAAATAGCCATCAGAAAAAGAACTTTCCATGAAAGAAGTTTGATATCAATAGAATGAAGGGGTTCAAACGGAACCCCTTGAAGAACTTTAAGAACCAAGTTTAAGCTCCATGGAGGAGCAACAGGTTTAAACACAGGCTTAATTCTAACTAAAGCCTGACAAAATGCCTGAACGTCTGGAACTTCTGCCAGACGTTTGTGTAAAAGAATAGACAGAGCAGAAATCTGTCCCTTTAAAGAACTAGCTGATAATCCTTTGTCCAAACCCTCTTGGAGGAAGGACAATATCCTAGGAATCCTAACCCTACTCCATGAGTAATTCTTGGATTCACACCAATGAAGATATTTACGCCATATCTTGTGGTAAATTTTCCTGGTGACAGGCTTTCGTGCCTGTATTAAGGTATCAATTACTGACTCGGAGAAGCCACGCTTTGATAGGATCAAGCGTTCAATCTCCATGCAGTCAGTCTCAGAGAAAGTAGATTCGGATGATTGAAAGGACCTTGTATTAGAAGGTCTTGTCTCAGAGGCAGAGTCCATGGTGGAAAGGATGACATGTCCACTAGGTCTGCATACCAGGTCCTGCGTGGCCACGCAGGTGCTATCAATATCACCGATGCTCTTTCCTGTTTGATTTTGGCAATTAGACGAGGGAGCAGAGGAAACGGTGGAAACACATAAGCCAGGTTGAAGAACCAAGGCGCTGCTAGAGCATCTATCAGTGCCGCTTCTGGGTCCCTGGACCTGGATCCGTAACAAGGAAGCTTGGCGTTCTGGCGAGACGCCATGAGATCCAATTCTGGTTTGCCCCAACGGAGAACTAATTGAGCAAACACCTCCGGATGGAGTTCCCATTCCCCCGGATGAAAAGTCTGACGACTTAGAAAATCCGCCTCCCAGTTCTCTACACATGGGATATGGATCGCTGACAGGTGGTAAGAGTGAGTCTCTGCCCAGCGAATTATCTTGGAGACTTCTGACATCGCTAGGGAACTCCTGGTTCCCCCATGATGGTTGATGTAAGCCACAGTCGTGATGTTGTCCGACTGAAATCTGATGAACCTCAGTGTTGCTAGCTGAGGCCAAGCCAGAAGAGCATTGAATATTGCTCTTAACTCCAGAATATTTATAGAGTCCATGAACCCTGAGCCTTCAGGGAGTTCCAGACTGCACCCCAACCTAGAAGGCTGGCATCTGTTGTTACAATTGTCCAATCTGGTCTGCGAAAGGTCATACCCTTGGACAGATGGGCCCGAGATAACCACCAGAGAAGAGAATCTCTGGTTTCCTGATCCAGATTTAGAAGAGGGGACAAATCTGTGTAATCCCCATTCCACTGACTGAGCATGCATAATTGTAGCGGTCTGAGATGCAGGCGCGCGAATGGCACTATGTCCATCGCCGCTACCATTAAGCCGATTACTTCCATGCACTGAGCCACCGTGGGGCGCGGAATGGAGTGAAGAACACGGCAAGCATTTAGAAGTTTTGATAACCTGGACTCCGTCAGGTAAATTTTCATTTCTACAGAATCTATTAGAGTCCCTAGGAAGGAAACTCTTGTGAGAGGAGATAGAGAACTCTTTTCTTCGTTCACTTTCCACCCATGCGACCTCAGGAATGCCAGAACCATCTCTGTATGAGATTTGGCAATTTGAAAGCTTGACGCCTGCATCAGGATGTCATCCAGGTAAGGAGCCACCGCTATGCCTCGCGGTCTTAGGACCGCCAGAAGTGAGCCCAGAACCTTTGTAAAAATTCTTGGGGCTGTAGCCAACCCGAATGGAAGAGCTACAAATTGGTAATGCCTGTCTAGAAAGGCAAACCTCAGGAACTGATGATGATTCTTGTGAATCGGAATGTGAAGGTAGGCATCCTTTAAGTCCACTGTGGTCATGTACTGACCCTCTTGGATCATGGGTAAAATGGTTCGAATAGTTTCCATCTTGAATGACGGAACTCTGAGGAATTTGTTGAGGATCTTTAAATCCAAAATTGGTCTGAAGGTTCCCGCTTTTTTGGGAACCACAAACAGATTTGAATAAAACCCCTGTCCTTGTTCCGTCCGCGGAACTGGATGGATCACTCCCATTACAAGGAGATCTTGTACGCAGCTTAGGAATGCCTCTTTCTTTATCTGGTTTGCAGATAATCTTGAAAGGTGAAATCTCCCTTGTGGAGGAGAAGCTTTGAAGTCCAGAAGATATCCCTGAGATATGATCTCCAACGCCCAGGGATCCTGAACATCTCTTGCCCACGCCTGGGCGAAGAGAGAGTCTGCCCCCTACTAGATCCGTTGTTGGATAGGGGGCCGCTCCTTCATGCTGTCTTAGAGGCAGCAGCAGGCTTTCTGGCCTGCTTGCCCTTGTTCCAGGACTGGTTAGGTTTCCAGGCCTGCTTGGATTGAGCAAAAGTTCCCTCTTGTTTTGAAGCAGAGGAAGTTGATGCTGCACCTGCCTTGAAATTTCGAAAGGCACGAAAATTAGACTGTTTGGCCTTTTATTTGGCCCTGTCCTGAGGAAGGGTATGACCCTTACCTCCAGTAATGTCAGCAATAATTTCTTTCAAACCAGGCCCGAATAAGGTCTGCCCCTTGAAAGGAATGTTGAGTAATTTAGACTTTGAAGTCACATCAGCTGACCAGGATTTGAGCCATAGCGCCCTACGCGCCTGGATGGCGAATCCGGAATTCTTAGCCGTTAGTTTAGTCAAATGAACAATGGCATCAGAAACAAATGAGTTAGCTAGCTTAAGAGTTCTAAGCTTGTCAATAATTTCAGTCAATGGAGCTGTATGGATGGCCTCTTCCAGGGCCTCAAACCAGAATGCCGCCGCAGCAGTGACAGGCGCAATGCATGCAAGGGGCTGTAAAATAAAACCTTGTTGAATAAACATTTTCTTAAGGTAACCCTCTAATTTTTTATCCATTGGATCTGAAAAAGCACAACTGTCCTCAACCGGGATAGTGGTACGCTTTGCTAAAGTAGAAACTGCTCCCTCCACCTTAGGGACAGTCTGCCATAAGTCCCGTGTAGTGGCATCTATTGGAAACATTTTTCTAGATATAGGAGGTGGGGAAAAGGGCACACCGGGCCTATCCCACTCCTTACTAATAATTTCTGTAAGCCTTTTAGGTATTGGAAAAACATCAGTACTCACCGGCACTGCTTAGTATTTATCCAGCCTACACAATTTCTCTGGCACTGCAATTGTGTCACAGTCATTCAGAGCAGCTAATACCTCCCCAAGCAATACACAGAGGTTCTCAAGCTTAAATTTAAAATTAGAAATCTCTGAATCAGGTCTCCCTGATTCAGAGACGTCACCCACAGACTGAAGCTCTCCGTCCTCAGGTTCTGCATATTGTGACGCAGTATCAGACATGGCTCTTACAGCATCTACGCGCTCTGTATCTCGTCTAACCCCAGAGCTATAGCGCTTGCCTCTCAATTCAGGCAATCTGGATAATACCTCTGACAGGGTATTATTCATGATTGCAGCCATGTCCTGCAAAGTAATCGCTATGGGCGTCCCTGATGTACTTGGCGCCATATTAGCGTGCCTCCCTTGAGCGGGAGGCAAAGGGTCCGACACGTGGGGAGAGTTAGTCGGCATAACTACCCCCTCGACAGACCCCTCTGGTGACAATTCTTTTATAGATAAAGACTGATCTTTACTGTTTAAGGTGAAATCAATACATTTAGTACACATTCTCCTATGGGGCTCCACCATGGCTTTTAAACATAATGAACAAGTATCCTCTGTTTCAGACATGTTTGTACAGACTAGCAATGAGACTAGCAAGCTTGGAAAACACTTTAAAGCAAGTTAACAAGCAATATAAAAAACGTTACTGTGCCTTTAAGAGAAACAAATTTTGACAAAATTTGAAATAACAGTGAAAAAAGGCAGTTACACTAACAAAATTTTTACAGTGTATGTAACAAGTCAGCAGAGCATTGCACCCACTTGCAAATGGATGATTAACCCCTTAATAACAAAAACGGAATAATAAATGACAAAAACGTTTTTTAAACAAACACAGTCACAACAATTGCCACAGTCTACTGTGGTTGTTACCCTCCTCAAACACGACTTTGAAGCCTTTTGAGCCCTTCAGAGATGTCCTGTATCATGCAGAGGGAAGCTGAATGTCTGTCAGTATTTTTATCTGCACAGAAAAGCACTAAAATAGGCCCTTCCCACTCATATTACAACAGTGGAAAGCCTCAGGAAACTGTTTCTAGGCAAAAATCAAGCCAGCCATGTGGAAAAAAACTAGGCCCCAATAAGTTTTATCACCAAGCATATATAAAAACAATTAAACATGCCAGCAAACGTTTTATATTGCACTTTTATAAGAGTATGTATCTCTGTTAATAAGCCTGATGCCAGTAGCTATCACTGCATTTAAGGCATAACTTACATTAATCCGGTATCAGCAGCATTTTTCTAGCAAATTCCATCCCTAGAAATATGTTAACTGCACATACCTTATTGCAGGAAAACCTGTACGCCATTCCCCCTCTGAAGTTACCTCACTCCTCAGAATATGTGAGAACGGCAGTGGATCTTAGTTACTTCTGCTAAGATCATAGAAATCACAGGCAGATTCTTCTTCTAATGCTGCCTGAGATGAAACAGTACACTCCGGTACCATTTAAAAATAACAAACTTTTGATTGAAGTTAAAAAACTAACTATAATACACCACTCTCCTCTTACTACGTCCATCTTTGTTGAGAGTTGCAAGAGAATGACTGGAAATGGAAGTGAGGGGAGGAGCTATATAGCAGCTCTGCTGTGGGTGATCCTCTTGCAACTTCCTGTTGGGAAGGAGAATATCCCACAAGTAATGGATGATCCGTGGACTGGATACACTTAACAAGAGAAACAAACTGCAAAAGCAGCCCTCAGACAGAGAGCATGCTCCAGGCAACCTAAGCCGCCAGACCCACACACAGATCACTAAAAAAAGGGGACACAAAACCTCAATCGAGGCCCCCCGAGAAGGAGAGTATACCTTCAGAGCCCGAAGGAAGAGGAAACTCCCTCCTAAAAGCAGAGGAGCAAGTTAGAAAGGAAATCCATATCCTAGCAGACTGAGCTAACAAGATAGACTCAACAAGTCCGCAAATCCAGAGAAGGCTGCAACCTGAACGCAGTGCCTTAGAACGCTCGGCCATCCTGACCTGCAGACCCCCACTCAGCTGGACCAACCCAGCCTCAGGGATCCATAAGCGGGCAACAAAAGAATCCCAAAACTGGTACAGGAACGAGCGTAAGGATTGCACAGCCATCCCCACAGAGTACAGGTACAACCCGACTCTGAAACAGACAACAGGACCATAGACCTAAGGATCTAACAAAAAAAAAAAAAAAAAAAAAAAAAAAAAAAGGCCCCACAATCTGACTTGGAGCCAGCAAGACCCGAGGGGGAACCCATCCCCCCTTTCCACTTCCCAACCAGGAGAAGCCCCAAGAAAGGACTCCATCTCCATAGGGAGGAGAATATCCCCTAAGGAAAAGGGATTAGGCCAGAAAGGCAACAACTGTCCGCAAAGGCCGAAGCCACCGGCTAATGAGAAGATAAATCCCCAACATGAATGTCCTAGAAAAGGAGCCCCCTACAAGTGGCTTGCCAAGCAGAGAAACAGCCAACCCATTTGCAAGCTGACCAAGGAAATGCAACGGTAAGGCGCACCAGAAATGGACATCCAGCGCCAGCAGCTGGGCATGAACCAGCAACCCTTGAGGCACAAGTCACAAAGCTAACCCTAGAGCACCTGGGCCGTTTTGCTGCAAAGAGTAATAAATACCCCAAAAACCAGGTCATCATGACCAGATCCGATAGATGGAGCAAGGATATAGCCCAAGTTCCCACTACCGTGGAACACCCCGACCAGCCCTGAGATCCAAGACTCCAAAACAACCCAAGACTGGGTCAAGAAAAAGGCCCAAAGCATCAGCAATCAGAAGTCTCAGGAAGAAAAACAGGTCCGGGCACCTAATAGTTCAGGCAACCTTGCACTAGAACTAAACACCCCACCTGGCCAAAAGCCAGACACTAGGGATATGAATGCATATCCATAGAATCCAGATAGCGAAAAGAACTTGAAAGCCTAGATCAAAGGCAGGAACCACCCCTAGCCAAGTCCAACGCTCCAAGGAGCAAGGCTAGAAGTCCTATGAAGAGACTTCTCAAGGCCTAAGGGCAACATAAGGGATACCTTGAGGTCCAAAGAAAAACCCCTCTAGCAGGGCTAGTCTCCCTATCACCTCCACACCAGCAGAGGACACAGGGAAGAGACAGGCGCAAAGCCTTCCCAGCTTCGGGAAAACTCAAGCTAAACAAAGTCCCCACAGGGATCAACCATCACCTGGAATACAGATCCCTAAAAGGAGATCCAACTCACCCTGGGACAATGGAAGCAGATCCAAAGTTCTCATCACTCAGAAAGTACACATCAAGAGTAAGAGCTGTATCTAGATACACTATAAACAGCGTATGCACACACCTGCAAGGTACCAAAAGCTGCACTGGTTTCAAACTGAAAACCCTCCACAGGCTAGACAGCCTGATCGAATACTGTTGGATCAGGCCCACAAGGGCCCAGAGGCCTAAAAACGAAGGCTAAACTGCGGGAATGGGGCACTAAGCCCTCCAAACCTCCACCACATGGGGAAGGAAACACTATGTTCTGAAAATATGAGATGTGAGATAGAATGACGCAGCGGAAAAAAACTCCCCTGATCCGGTCATTTATGACTGGAGGCTATAAGGACTGAAAGAATCCTACCGCCCTACGGACCCACAGGTCCTCTTGAGTGCTTAGTTGGACATGAAATACAATGATAACCTGAGCACTCAGCGCTTCTATCGTACCAGCAGAGCAGAACAGTGCCACGTGTCTGAAAAGCCACAAGACCGAACTAACCCAACAGGACCAGCCTGCACTTAGGGTCCTAACCGGCAAGCTGCAAAATTCTTCCTCATAGGGGAAAAAGAAAACAGACATTATAACATAGGACTAACGTGTCCCAAACAACTTCCAAAGAAGAACAACAAAGAGTGTAGATCCCAGAAGGTTCCCGAAGGAAACAAAACCAAATAAAAGACATTCCATCGGATACAAATAAAATATAAGGCAGCCCGGAGGATAACGCCAAAAAAGACACAGGCTTGCCTGCAGGACCAGCCAAACAGAGCCCTATCTTTAAAAAAACTGGGAAAGATCTCGATCAAATGACAATCAGGAGATTACCTCATCCCCACGTCTAATGAGGTGCACTATTCAAATTAGCAGACTAAAAATCCCTTAATCTAGTAACGATAGGGTCATTCAATAACTGAAAGACATGTCTGAGCAATACGCGAAGACGCGCAATCCTGTAACGAAAGGCATAACACTCAGGGACAGTTACACACGCGGGGAACTGTAAAGGCCCTCCCCAAGGCAGAAGGCCCGGGACAATAGGGCACAAGCACATTCTCAAAGAAACGTCTGGACTCTGCAGACGAACAATCGCCAACATTATGCGGAAGCCAAAACGTGCAGCAACCTCCGGGGGTACACGCCACCCTGCATGGAGGAATCAGAAACTGGGTTACCCGCATGTGTAGAAGTATGAATTGGGAGGGAACTCGCCTCTCGGAGGACAGGACCCCCAGAGGCGGATGGCTCAGCTGTCCCTTGATTCCCCGAGCCCGAGGAACAAGGTGCTCTAAAATAGCATACGGAACAAAACTGGTTGACAATTGTCAACGAGGCCAGTCCGAATTCGTCACTGGACACAGAATCTGACATCAAAATAATCTAAGTATCAGAATCCTCAGTAACTGAATCAGAAATTAGCACAGTCTCAGCATCAGAATCCTCCATAACTGGTAGAGGATATATAAATATGGACTAAAGTAGTAAAACAAAAATGGCACCTGACACCCACAATGGCTGGGGCACTCACCACCTCCTATGACCAGACCCCTGCGGACTAGAATATTGTTTTCGCCACACGGTCGGGAATGCGGAAATGGAAACCGGAAGGTAACCACGCCCGACACAAGGTGAACCGTACAGTCCAAAAAAAGCGTGCCCAACCAAAAGGCCACGTCACTTCCAAAGGCCTCAATGTTCCAAAGCACAAGCCCATCACACATAACCCTCATCTGCCAAACAAGTGTGGCAAGTGTGGAGCTGCTGCACCAGGTGTACCACACTACTTCTTCTTCTGTCCTTTGGTGAGGCAGTTTTGGGCCAGAATACAGTACTGGCTGAAATGTGCCACAGGCATCTCAGTTAACTTACATTTAGAGGAAATCTGCTTTTTTAGGTGGAACGACCTCCCCCATAAATGTCACGCTATGTTGACATTGGTGATGCTGATAGCCAGAAACTGTATACTATGCATGTGGGTAAGCAGGAAACCACCTACCATGGGACAGTTCAAACGTAAACTATACAAACAAATGTTTATAGAACAATTTGACGTTAAACTTGACATCACGCACAGACTACAACTGTTTCTGACAAAATAGGGGGCCCTTTCTGAAAATGCAAAATCCCGCACTACAGAGACAAATACTCAGACCGTTCTCACAGACAGAAATCATGCTTATGGCCTCCTTGAGAGGAGAATGGACAACATTATACGACAAAGAGGCAACGGTGGTGGATGGTGGAGGAGGCGAGATCCTTATCTCGCAGATCCTGTAGGAGGGAAAAGTTAAATTTGACTGGTTTGCGGGGGGTGGGGGGAGTGAGCTGAGAGGAGATCTCTTTTTGTTTCTCTCCCCTAACTCTGGGAGACGTCCACCAGACCCCTGATTGCGTTCAGACCATTTGTGGGTGGAATTGGGAATTAGGTATTGTTATAGTTATGTTGATGTTATAAAAATTATAAAACGAACAAAGAGTGAAGAGAACAACAGAATACAGATATTATGAGATGTGATAATGTACAGGAGAAGAATGACATGAGACCATACTTGAGATGTTCTTTTTTCTTTATTGAGAAATAACCCACATGTATCGCACATGACTTGTATTTTGTACATTTGTGACACATTGTACCTGTTCTTGATCTCTTTGAATAAATAAAATTAAAAAAAAAAAAAAAAAATCACACATAATCAGGTTGAATCAAATAACAAACATGATTATAACCCCCCCCCCCCCGCTCAATAACCCCCCTCAGGAGATATTAAATCTTGATTCCAAGATACTAAAAGAGACTCACAGAGACCCTTATGACAGTTAGACCCGCAAGGTGGTAGCCTCTCGGGAAAACATTCACATTACAGTACATTGATGAATAAAGTAAAATGAAACTATCTTACCGGAATCTACGCCGTGGAACAGGAACACGTCTTTTCAAGTGTGACGGATAGTAGCATTGCCTCCGCCATGGACTTGAGAGAAGAAAGCAGGCAGTGGAGTAAAGTTCGGCAACGCCGATTGCTTTAAGAGCTGTTAACATGAGTCGGGATGGTTTCGCAGAAAGACTCTCCCTGCATCTCCGGACTCTAACTTTCATCCAAGCCCTCACTGAGAGAATGACAGGACTACTTAAAACTCCTATCCCATGCCGAAGAGTACTACCCTCCATAAGAGACAAAAAACTAAAATTAAACATTCTGACACGTCTCTGACAACCTCCTGGGACGAAAGACAAAGAATGACTAGGGGATGAGGGGAGTGGGAGGAGTATTTAAGCCTTTGGCTGGGGTATCTTTGCCTCCTCCTGATGGCCAGGTTCTTATTTGCCAAGAAGTAATGAATGCAGCTGTGGACTCTTTCCATTTAAGAAGAAAACATAAGATACAAATAAGAGGCTATAAAGATAAGCTATAAAAACCAGGCAATATCCCATAAACAGAAGACACGTCACACACATGCATTTACCTTCATTGTCACTGTCACACATTTCTTGCATTGGAGCTTCCAGCTGACACGTTACACTCAGATCTTCTGTTTTAACATCTACGTCAGTATTAATGTCATCTGTCAGAACATTTAATGCAGACAAAAGTTCATGGTTTAGGATTTTATGTCACGCTAAAAGCAATTAATTTTTAACATAGCAATGGGTACTTAAATGCCATACACTTAAAAAGGGACAGCCTACTTGAATTTTTTTTTAAAAAGATAAATAATCCCTTTACTACCCGTTCCCCAGTTTTGCATAACCAGCACTGTTATAGTAATACCCTTTTAACTCTGTGATTACCTTTATCTAAGCCTCTGCAGACTAAGAAACAGGCAATCTTTGAGGTTAGAAGTATATTAATATAACAAACTTGGTTATGCAAAGCTGCGGAGTGGGTAGTAAAATCATTATCTATCTTTTTAAACAATAACCAAAATCAAGTAGACTGTCCCTTTAATTTTTGGGGATACTGAGATTGATCAGTAACATGTATTTTATTAGATTTGAAAATTCAGATCTTACGTTCAATATTTCAGAACTTAAATGTACATATAATAATCTGTAGATTACATAATGTTACACAACAGTAATTGATTCAAAAGGATAATTATATTGCAAAGTACCAGTTGCCATTTTATTCCATTATTATCACATATTTAGTAACGGCCAAAATGACTGAATTCACAATAAAAACAGTTTTCAGAATACCATTTGATGAACTAGAGCGTGAGGAGATGAGATATAGGCCTCTATTTAACAATGTCTGCCGGACCTGATCCGACACGGCGGATCAGGTCCGCCAGACCTCGCTGAATACGGAGAGCAATACGCTCTCTGTATTCAGCATTGCACCAGCAGCTCACAAGAGCTGCTGGTGCAACGCCGCCCCCTGCAGACTCGCGGCCAATGGGCCGCAAGCAGGGACGTGTCAATCAACCCGATTGTACTCGATTGGGTTGAATTCCTGTGATGTCTGTCGGCCTGCTCAGAGCAGGCGGACAGGGTTATGGAGCAGCGGTCTTTGTGACCTGCACTACACTGCAGGCTCGCCAGAAACACGGGGCATCAAGCTCCATTCGAAGCTTGATAGATAGGCCCCATAGAGTGCATATGTGTGTATCATTTACATGAAGCAGAAGTTGAGAGAGAAGAGAAGAGAGGGTATGTGTGTGTATCATTTACATGAATCAGAGGGTGAGAGAGAAGGGAAGAGAGGGCATGTGTGTGTACCAGTTACATGAAGCAGATGGTAAGAGAGAAGGAAGAGAGAGCATATGTGTGTATCATTTACATGAAGCAGAGGGTGAGAGAGAAGGGAAGACAGGGCATGTGTGTGTATCATTTACATGAAGAAGAAGGTGAGAGAGAAGGAAAGAGAGGGCATGTGTGTGTATCATTTACATGAAGCAGAGGGTGAGAGAGAAGGGATGAGAGGGCATGTGTGTGTACCAGTTACATGAAGCAGAGGATGAGAGAGAAGAGAGGGCATGTGTATGTACCAGTTACATGAAGCAGAGGGTGAGAGAGAAGGGGAGAGAGGGCGTGTGAGTATTATTCACATGAAAATATTACGCACATGCCCTCTCTTCCCTTCTCTCTAACCCTCTGCTTCATGTAAATGGTACACATACATGCCCTCTCTTCCCTTCTCTCTCACCCTCTGCTTCATGTAAATAATACACACACATGCTCTCTCTTCTTTCTCATCCTCTGCTTCATGTGAATAGTAGATACACACACCCTTTCTTCCCTTCTCTCTTACCCTCTGCTTCATGAAAATACTACACACACACAATCTCTATTCTATTTCACCTGTGCTTCTTATTCATAGTACATACACATGGCTTTATTATCTTCTCTCCCACCTTCTTGCTTCATGCTAATGACACACACATGCCCTCTGTTCTCTCTCATCCTCTGCTTCATGCAAATTATACACACACACACCCTCTCTTCCCTTCTCTCTCACCCTCTGCTTCATGTAAATGATACACACACATGCCCTCTATTCCCTTCTCTCCTACCTTCTGCTTCATACTAATGGCACACACTCATGCCCCCTCTTCCCTTCTCTCTCACCCTCTGCTTCATGTAAGTGGTACACACACATGCCCTCTCTTCCCTTCTCTCTCACCCTCTGCTTCATGTAAATAATACACACACATGCCTTCTCTTCTTTCTCATCCTCTGCTTCATGTGAATAGTACACACACATGCCCTCTCTTCCCTTCTCTCTCACCCTCTGCTTCATGTAAGTGGTACACACACATGCCCTCTCTTCCCTTCTCTCTCACGCTCTGTTTCATGTAAATAATACACACACATGCCTTCTCTTCTTTCTCATCCTCTGCTTCATGTGAATAGTACACACACACACCCTCTCTTCCCTTCTCTCTCACCCTCTGCTTCATGAAAATACTACACACACAATCTCTATTCTATTTCATACTGCTTACACATGACCTTTATTATCTTCTCTCCCACTTTCTGCTTCATGCTAATGGCACACACACGTGCCCTCTCTCTCACCCTCTGCTTCATGTAAATGGTCAACAAAACATAAAAATCAGTGCGCCAACAATGTTATGATTTGGTCTGGAAAACTATTCAAATTCAAACCAAATACATAAACTGGTAATGCAAGTAACCTCAATATTTGAATGTGAATATTATATAAATCACAAATGGTATAATATAGGTTGGCAGGATATTAACAGACAGAACACACAAACTCCAAAAGACATATGGCACTTGACTAAAAAAGTAACAAAAAAAGTTCAAAGTCCAAAATGGATATCCAACAAACCGCTGGTATTAAATTCGATAGGTGGGGGCAAGCTGCTTCTTCAAATCTCTTGTTGGTGGCCCAAGACGATAGAATCTACAGATATAAATGAAACAAAGAAGGCGCCACCATAGTGCACAATCAGTGGTAAAAGACACGCCGTTAACGCAAGTAATACTGTACTTACAAAATTCCAGACACTTGAGAAGTGTCACAAGCGCCACCTGGACTCTTAGGAGTCGTCCAGCTAACTCACACTCTTGCACTTTCTGGATCCGATGTCCGTATGTGGCTGGTACTCCCCTGGGCTGGAAGACACCCGACGTCTGATGTTAAGTCCTTATACCGCAATACTGTGTTCAAATGCTCCAGACCAACTACAGTCAGTGGTTAGCCGGGAAATTATCCTTTAACAAAGGATCATAGAGCAGGTATATAGGAATAAAAATCTGTGGAACAAAAGTCTTAGTTAAAAGAATAAAAAGACTTTATTGTTAACACCTAGGGACACTATGGTTTAGGATGTTTTTAGCTATGTTTCTTTTGTGTTCACCCCATCTTTTTTTGAGGGGTCTAGAGGTTCTCCCCACATATTGAACCCCACAGCTGCACTCCAGCATATAGACTACAAATGATGAATCGCAAGTAAAGTGTGTTTTAATGCTAAATTTCTCCTTGCTAACAAATGATGTAAATTCTGTCCTTTTGTCATTAGTATATGCACATAGACCACAATTCGGGCTTTTGCATTTGTAAAATCCAGGTTTTCCCAGGAATGTATTCTCAACGGTCCCGGTCTTAAATTGTTGGACTTTAGTTTTAGGATGGTAAGTCTTCATTACCACTTTACTGGGGGCTAGTTTGATTTTTAAAGTAGGTGCTCTTCTAAAGGTACATATTGGATGATGCCCTACACAATCTCTTAATAGTGGATCTCCCGCAAATATATGCCAGTATTTCCCCAGGATATTTTTAATTTTATTGTGATTGTTATTATATTGTGTGATGAATCTAACTCCCTTGGTCATGGCTTCATCATTCCTAAAATCGACCCTCTCGGGTCTATATGCGACTATATCTTTGTCAGTATAATTAGCAAAGAAATCTTCTCTGCATTTATTTCTCGCTTTCAAATAACTCTTTTCTATGAGATCCCTAGGGTAATGTTTCTCAAGAAACCTATTTTTCAATAATAATGCCTGGTTATCAAATGTGTCTAAATTGGTGCAATTTCTACGTATCCTACAAAATTGGTTGTAAGGAATATTCTTTTTCCAAGGCAGATGATGATTGGTTTTAAAATTCAAATAGCTATTTGCATCAACTGACTTAAAGAACGTTCTGGTGATAACATTACCTGAATTATCCCATTCAAGTATTAGATCAAGAAATTCAACACTGATTTCCTCAATTTTTGATGTAAAATTAAGACCCATTTCGTTCTCATTCAGACTATTAACAAAATTCTGTGCTTCTATTTTGTTTCCTTCCCAGACAAACAAACAAGAGAGGGTAGATTTTAGGAATGATGAAGCCATGACCAAGGGAGTTAGATTCATCACACAATATAATAACAATCACAATAAAATTAAAAATATCCTGGGAAATACTGGCATATATTGGCGGGAGATCCACTATTAAGAGATTGTGTAGGGCATCATCCAATATGTACCTTTAGAAGAGCACCTACTTTAAAAAGCAAACTAGCCCCCAGTAAAGTGGTAATGAAGACTTACCATCCTAAAACTAAAGTCCAACAATTTAATACTGGGACCGTTGAGAATAAATTCCTGGGAAAACCTGGATTTTACAAATGCAACCGCCCAAATTGTGGTCTAAGTGCATATACTAATGACAAAAGGACAGAATTTACATAATTTGTTAGGAAGGAGAAATTTAGCATTAAAACACACTTCACTTGCGATTCATCATTTGTAGTCTATATGCTGGAGTGCAGCTGTGAGGTTCAATATGTGGGGACAACCTCTAGACCCCTCAAAAAAAGATGGGGTGAACACAAAAGAAACATAGCTAAAAACATCCTAAACTATAGTGTCCCTAGGTGCTAACAATAAAGTATTTTTATTCTTTTAACTAAGACTTTGTTCCACAGACTTTTATTCCTATATACCTGCTCTGTGATCCTTTGTTAAAGGATAATTTCACGGCTAACCACTGACTGTAGTTCTCTGGAGCATTTGAACACAGTATTGCGGTATAAGGACTTAACATCAGACGTCGGGTGTCTTCCAGCCGAGGGGAGTACCAGCCACATACGGACATCGGATCCAGAAAGTGCAAGAGTGTGAGTTAGCTGGACGACTCCTAAGAGTCCAGGAGGCGCTTGTGACACTTCTCAAGTGTCTGGAATTTTGTAAGTACAGTATTACTTGCGTTAACGGCGTGTCTTTTACCACTGATTGTGCACTATGGTGGCGCCTTCTTTGTTTGTTTCATTTATATTCATGTAAATGGTACACACACATGCCCTCTCTTCCCTTCTGTCTCACCCTCTGCTTCATGTAAACGGTACACACACATACCCTCTCTTCCCTTCTCTTTCACCCTCTGCTTCATGTAAATGATACACACATATGCCCTCTCTTCCCTTCTCTCTCACCCTCTGCTTCATGTAAATGGTACAGACACATGCCCTCTCTTCCCTTCTCTCTCACCCTCTGCTTCATGTAAATGATACACACACATGCCCTCTCTTCCTTCTCTCTCACCCTCTGCTTCATGTAAATGATACACACACATACCCACTCTTCCCTTCTCTCTCACCCTATGCCTCATGCAAATACTATACACACACATGCCCTCTCTTTCCTTCTCTCTCACTTCTACTTCATGCAAATACTAAACACATACGCCCTCTCTTCCTTCTATCTCACCCTCTGCTTCATATAACTGGTACACACACATGCCTTCTCTTCCCTTCTCTCTCACCCTCTGCTTCATGTAAATAATACACACACATGCCCTCTCTTCTTTCTCATCCTCTGCTTCATGTGAATAGTACATACACACACCCTCACTTCCATTCTCTCTCACCCTCTGCTTCATGTAAATGATACACACACAATCTCTATTTTATTTCACCTCTGCTTCTTATTCATAGTGCTTACACATGACCTTTTATTATCTTCTCTCCCACCTTCTGCTTCATGCTAATGGCACACACACATGCCCTCTGTTCTGTCTCATCCTCTGCTTCATGTAAATGGTACACACACATGCCCTCTCTTCCCTTCTCTCTCACCCTCTGCTTCATGTAAATAGTACACACACATGCCCTCTCTTCCCTTCTCTCTCACCCTCTGCTTCATGTAAATGGTACACACACACATACCCAGTCTTCCCTTCTCTCTCACCCTCTGCTTCATGCTAATGGCACACACACATGCCCTCTCTTCCCTTCTCTCTTACCCTCTGCTTTATGTAAATGGTACACACACATGTCCATTCTTCCCTTCTCTCTCACCCTCTGCTTCATGTAAATGATACACACACATGCCCTCTCTTCTCTCTCATCCTCTGTTTAAAATAACTGGTACACACACATGCCCTCTCTTCCCTACTCTTTCACCCTCTGTTGCATGCAAATACTACGCAAACACACAATCTCTATTCTATTTCACCTTTGCTTCTTATTCATAGTACATACACATGAGCTTTATCATCTTCTCTCCCACCTTCTGCTTCATGCTAATGGCACACACACGTGCCCTCTCTCTCTCACCCTCTGTTTTGTGTGAATTATTCATACACATGCCCTTGATTCTCTTTATTCTCTCCCTGTGTTTCATGTAAATGATACACACACATGCCTTTCTTCCCTTCTCTCTCTCTCTCACCCTCTGCTTCTTATGTGCGTTATATAAATGGCACACACACCCTCTGTTCGCTTCTCTCTCACCCTTCTTCTTCATAGTGCATACACATGACCTTTTATTATCTCTCTCCCATCTTCTGCGTCATGCTAATGGCACACACACATGCCCTCTGTGCTCTCTCACCCTCTGCTTCATGCAAATTATACACACACACACCCTCTCTTCCCTCTCTCTCACCCTCTGCTTCATGTAAATGGTACACACACATGCCCTTTCTTCCCTTCTCTCTCACCCTCTGCTTCATGTAAATGATACACACACATGCCCTCTCTTCCCTTCTCTCTCACCCTCTTCTTCATGTAAATGGTACACACACACACACCTTCTCTTCCCTTCTCTCTTACCCTCTGCTTCATGTAAATGATACACACACATGCCCTCTCTTCCCTTCTCTCTCACCCTCTGCTTCATGTAAATGGTACACACACACACGCCCATTCTTCCCTTCTCTCTTACCATGTGCGTTTATATAAATAACACACACACATCCTCTGTTCCCTTCTCTCTCACCCTCTACTTGTGTGAATAATACATACACCTGCCCTCGATTCTCTTCATTCTCACCCTCTGATTCATGTAAATCATACTCACACATGCTCTTTCCTCCTTTTTCTCTTACCATGTGCGTTATATAAATGGCACACTCACATCCTCTGTTCCCTTCTCTCTCTCACCCTCTGCTTCATGTAAATGATACACACACATGCCCTCTCTTCCTTCTCTCTCACCCTCTGATTCATGTAAATGGTACACACACATGCCCTCTCTTCTATCTCATCCTCTGCTTCATGTGAATAGTACAAATATATGCCCTCTCTTCCCTTCTCTCTCATCCTCTGGTTCATGAAGGGAAGAGAGGGCATGTGTGTGTGCCATTAGCATGAAGCAGAGGGTGAGAGAGAAGGGAAGAGAGGGCATGTGTGTGTACCATTTACATGAAGCAGAGGATGAGACAGAACAGAGGGCATGTGTGTGTGCCATTAGCATGAAGCAGAAGGTGGGAGAGAGAAGATAATAAAAGGTCATGTGTAAGCACTATGAATAAGAAGCAGAGGTGAAATAGAATAGAGATTGTGTGTGTAGTATTTTCATGAAGCAGAGGGTGAGAGAGAAGGAAAGAGATGGTGTGTGTATGTACTATTCACATGAAGCAGAGGATGAGAAAGAAGAGAGGGCATGTGTGTGTATTATTTACATGAAGCAGAGGGTGAGAGAGAGAAGGGAAGAGAGGGCATGTGTGTGTACCAGTTATATGAAGCAGAGGGTAAGAGAGAAGGAAGAGAGGGCATATGTATCATTTACATGAAGCAGAGGGTGAGAGAGAAGGGAACAGCGGATGTGTGTGTGCGCTGTTTATATAATGCACATGGTAAGAGAGAAGGAAGGGAGGAAAGGGTATGATTTACATGAATCAGAGGGTGACAAATGAAGAGAATCAAGGGCAGGTGTATGTATTATTCACACAAAGCAGAGGGTGAGAGAGAGGGCATGTGTGTGTGCGCCATTAACATGAAGCAGAAGGTGAGAGAGAATATAATACAGCCATGTGTATGTACTATGAATAAGAAGCACAGGTGAAATAGAATAGAGATTGTGTGTGTAGTATTTTCATGAAGCAGAGTGTGAGAGAGAAGGGAAGAGAGGGTGTGTGTATGTACTATTCCCATGAAGCAGAGGATGAGAAAGAAGAGAAGGTGTGTGTGTATTATTTACATGAAGCAGAGGATGAGAGAGAAGGGAAGAGATGGCATGTGTGTGTATCATTTACATGAAGCAGAGGGTGAGAGAGAAGGGAAGAGAGGGTATGTGTGTGTATCATTTACATGAAGCAGAGGGTGAGAGAGAAGGGAAGAGAGAGCGTGTGTGTGTGTATCATTTACATGAAGCAGAGGGTGAGAGAGAAGGGAAGAGAGGTCATGTGTGTGTATCATTTACATGACGCAGAGGGTGAGAGAGAAGGGAAGAGAGGGCATGTGTGTGTACCATTTACATGAAGCAGAGGGTGAGAGTGAAGAGAGGGCGTGTGTGTGTATCATTTACATGAAGAAGAAGGTGAGAGAGAAGGGAAGAGAGGGCATGTGTATTTATCATTTACATGAAGCAGAGGGTAAGAGAGAAGGAAGAGAGGGCGTGTGTGTGTACCATTTACATGAAGCAGAGAGTAAGAGAGAAGGGAAGAGAGGGCGTGTGTGTGTACCATTTACATGAAGCAGAGGGTGAGAGAGAAGGGAAGAGAGGGCATGTGTGTGTGTGTATCATTTACATGAAGCAGAGGGTGAGAGAGAAGAGAAGAGAGGGCATGTGTGTGTACCATTTACATGAAGCAGAGGGTGAGAGAGAAGGGAAGAGAGGGCATGTGTGTGTATCATTTACATGAAGCAGAGGGCGAGAGAGAAGGGAAGAGAGGGTGTGTGTGTGTGTGTGTGTGTGTGTATCATTTACATGAAGCAGAGGGTGAGAGAGAACAGAGGGCATGTGTGTGTATCATTTACATGAATCAGAGGGTGAGAGAGAAGGGAAGAGAGGGCATGTGTGTGTATCATTTACATGAATCAGAGGGTGAGAGAGAAGGGAAGAGAGGGCATGTATGTGTGTATCATTTACATGAAGCAGAGAGTGAGAGAGAAGGAAGAGAGGGCATGTGTGTGTATAATTTACATGAAGCAGAGGATGAGAGAGAACAGAGGGCATGTGTGTGTGCCATTAGCATGAAGCAGAAGGTGGGAGAGAGAAGATAATAAAGCAATGTGTATGTACTATGAATAAGAAGCAGAGGTGAAATAGAATAGAGATTGTGTGTGTAGTATTTTCATGAAGCAGAGGGTAAGAGAGAAGGGAAGAGAGGGTGTGTGTATGTACTATTCACATGAAGCAGAGGATGAGAAAGAAGAGAGGGCATGTGTGTGTACCAGTTACATGAACCAGAGGGTGAGAGAGAAGGGAAGAGAGGGCATTTATGTGTACCATTTACATGAAGCAGAGGGTGAGAGAGAAGGGAAGAGAGGGTATGTGTGTGTATCATTTCCATGAAGCAGAGGGTGAGAGAGAAGGGAAGAGAGGGCATGTGTGTGTACCATTTACATGAAGCAGAGGGTGAGAGAGAAGTGAAGAGAGGGCATGTGTGTGTATTATTTACATGAAGCAGAGGGTGAGAGAGAAGGGATGAGAGGGCATGTGTGTGTATCATTTACATACAGCAGAGGGTGAGAGAGAAGGGAAGAGAGGTCATGTGTGTGTGTATCATTTACATGAAGCAGAGGGTGAGAGAGAATGGAAGAGAGGGCATGTGTGTGTGTATCATTTACATGAAGCAGAGGGTGAGAGAGAAGGGAACAGAAGGTGTGTGTACTATTTACATGAAGCAGAGGGTTAGAGAGATTAGGGAACAGAGGATGTGTGTCTGCCATTTATATAACGCACATGTAAGAGAGAAGGAAAGAAAGGGCATGTGTGTGTATCATTTACGTGAATCAGAGGGTGAGAATGAAGAGAATCAAGGGCATGTGTATAAATAATTCACACGAAACAGTGGGTGAGAGAGAGGGAATGTGTCTGTGCCATTACCATGAAGTAGAAGGTGGGAGAGAAGATAATACAGCTCATGTGTATGTACTATGAATAAGAAGCAAAGGTGACATAGAATACAGATTGTGTGTGTAGTATTTTCATGAACCAGAGGATGAGAGAGAAGTGAAGGTGTGTGTGTACCATTTACATAAAGCAGAGGGTGAGAGAGAGAAGGGAACAGAGGGTGTGTGTGTGTGCGCCATTTATATAACGGGCAAAAGAAAAGAAGCATCCGCCACAATATAGTTAAAATCCAAACTTTATTCACATCCTGGTTAAAACAAACTTTCCAAGGAAGTTGGCAGCAACATAGAACAAAAAAAAGTGGTGTGGCACTGATGGCCTATGCGTTTCGGCTATGATTAATCATATGTCCATCTTGACATCATGTGTAGGGTTTCCATTATGGCTTAGTTTCCATCTCTTAGGCCTAGATTTGGAGTTTGGCGGTAGCCGTGAAAACCAGCGTTAGAGGCTCCTAACGCTGGTTTTAGGCTACCTCCGGTATTTGGAGTCAGTCAAAAAAGGGTCTAACGCTCACTTTTCAGCCGCGACTTTTCCATACCGCAGATCCCCTTACGTCAATTGCGTATCCTATCTTTTCAATGGGATCTTTCTAACTCCGGTATTTAGAGTCGTGTCTGAAGTGAGCGTTAGAATTCTAACGACAAAACTCCAGCTGCAGAAAAAAGTCAGTAGTTAAGAGCTTTCTGGGCTAACGCCGGTTCATAAAGCTCTTAACTACTGTGCCCTAAAGTACACTAACACCCATAAACTACCTATGTACCCCTAAACCGAGGTCCCCCCACATCGCCGCAACTCGATTAAATTTTTTTAACCCCTAATCTGCCGACCGCCACCTACGTTATACTTATGTACCCCTAATCTGCTGCCCCTAACATCGCCGACCCCTATATTATATTTATTAACCCCTAACCTGCCCCCCACAACGTCGCCGCCAGCTACCTACACTTATTAACCCCTAATCTGCCGTCCGCACGCCGCCGCCAGCTACATTATAGCTATGTACCCCTAATCTGCTGCCCCTAACACCGCCGACCCCTGTATTATATTTATTAACCCCTAAACTGCCCTCCCTAACATCGCCGACACCTAACTTCAATTATTAACCCCTAATCTGCCGACCGAAATCTCGCCGCTATTCTAATAAATGTATTAACCCCTAAAGCTAAGTCTAACCCTAACACTAACACCCCCTAAGTTAAATATAATTTAAATCTAACGAAATTAATTAACTCTTATTAAATAAATTATTCCTATTTAAAGCTAAATACTTACCTGTAAAATAAATCCTAATATAGCTACAATATAAATTATAATTATATTATAGCTATTTTAGGATTAATATTTATTTTACAGGTAACTTTGTATTTATTTTAACCAGGTACAATAGCTATTAAATAGTTAAGAACTATTTAATAGCTAAAATAGTTAAAATAATTACAAATTTACCTGTAAAATAAATCCTAACCTAAGTTACAATTAAACCTAACACTACACTATCAATAAATTAATTAAATACAATACCTATAATTATCTACAATTAAACCTAACACTACACTATCAATAAATAAATTAAATACAATACCTACAAATAACTACAATGAAATAAACTATCTAAAGTACAAAAAATAAAAAAGAACTAAGTTACAAAAAATAAAAAAATATTTACAAACATAAGAAAAATATTACAACAATTTTAAACTAATTACACCTACTCTAAGCCCCCTAATAAAATAACAAAGCCCCCCAAAATAAAAAAATGCCCTACCCTATTCTAAATTACTAAAGTTCAAAGCTCTTTTACCTTACCAGCCCTGAACAGGGCCCTTTGCAGGGCATGCCCCAAGAAGTTCAGCTCTTTTGCCTGTAAAAAAAAAACATACAATACCCCCCCCCCAACATTACTACAACCCACCACCCACATACCCCTAATCTAACCCAAACCCCCCCTTAAATAAACCTAACACTAAGCCCCTGAAGATCTTCCTACCTTATCTTCACCATACCAGGTTCACCGATCGATCCAGAAGAGCTCCTCCGATGTCCTGATCCAAGCCCAAGCGGGGGGCTGAAGAGGTCCATGATCCGGCTGAAGTCATCATCCAAGCGGGAGCTGAAGAGGTCCATGATCCGGCTGAAGTCTTCATCCAAGCGGGAGCTGAAGAGGTCCATGATCCGGATGAAGTCTTCTATCAACGGCATCTTCAATCTTCTTTCTTCGGGAGCCATCATCTTCCATCCGACGCGGAACATCCTCTTCTCCCGACGCCTACTAGCCGAATGACGGTTCCTTTAAATGACGTCATCCAAGATGGCGTCCCTCGAATTCCGATTGGCTGATAGGATTCTATTAAGGTTGAACTTGATTCTGATTGGATGATTCCATCAGCCAATCAGAATAGTGTAGTGTTAGGTTTAATTGTAGATAATTATAGGTATTGTATTTAATTAATTTATTGATAGTGTAGTGTTAGGTTTAATTGTAACTTAGGTTAGGATTTATTTTACAGGTAAATTTGTAATTATTTTAACTATTTAATAGCTATTGTACCTGGTTAAAATAAATACAAAGTTACCTGTAAAATAAATATTAATCCTAAAATAGCTATAATATAATTATAATTTATATTGTAGCTATATTAGGATTTATTTTACAGGTAAGTATTTAGCTTTAAATAGGAATAATTTATTTAATAAGAGTTAATTAATTTCGTTAGATTAAAATTATATTTAATTTAGGGGGGTGTTAGGGTTAGGGTTAGATTTAGCTTTAGGGGTTAATACATTTATAATAATAGCGGTGCGGTCCGGTCGGCAGATTAGGCGTTAATAATTGAAGTTAGGTGTCGGCGATGTTAGGGAGGGCAGATTAGGGGTTAATACTATTTATTATAGGGTTAGTGAGGCGGATTAGGGGTTAATAACTTTATAATAATAGCGGTGCGGTCCGGTCGGCAGATTAGGGGTTAATAAGTGTAGGCAGGTGGAGGCGACGTTGTGGGGGGCAGATTAGGGGTTAATAAATATAATATAGGGGTCGGCGATGTTAGGGCAGCAGATTAGGGGTACATAGGGATAATGTAAGTAGCGGCGGTTTACGGAGCGGCAGATTAGGGGTTAATAATAATATGCAGGGGTCAGCGATAGCGGGGGCGGCAGATTAGGGGTTAATAAGTGTAAGGTTAGGGGTGATTAGACTCGGGGTACATGTTAGAGTGTTAGGTGCAGACGTAGGAAAAGTTTCCCCATAGAAAACAATGGGGCTGCGTTAGGAGCTGAACGCGGCTTTTTTGCAGGTGTTAGGTTTTTTTTCAGCTCAAACAGCCCCATTGTTTCCTATGGGGGAATCATGCAAGAGCACGTTTTTTAGGCTGGCCGCGTCCGTAAGCAACTCTGGTATCGAGAGTTGCAGTTGCGTTAAATATGCTCTACGCTCCTTTTTTGGAGCCTAACGCTGACATTCTGTGGACTCTCAATACCAGAGTTATTTTAAAGGTGCGGCCAGAAAAAAGCCGGCGTTAGCTACGCGGGTCGTTACCGACAAAACTCTAAATCTAGCCGTTAGTCTCTCCCCCTCATTATATGATGAGCTACTATTAGCTAATGAGCAGTATATGTTCATTATCATCTATAGCACTGCCCTTCTCTATCAATCAAAGTTGACTATTTTCCACTGCCTCTATTCTGCTTACCAGAACCGGGATAGCTCTGGTCATTTATATATGCCCCATATTCTTCATATTTCTGTAGTTTCAAGTAGATGTTCCTATGAGTGCCTATCACTAAGTCGTCTTTTACCTCAGCACTTCGTATATATTTTCTTCTGGTTCCTCAGTATGGCATTGTTGTGTGTATTGAAAGTGTTAACTTTCATCACAGAAAGTGGGTGTTGTTATCATTATTTTTATTATCCAATAGGATGCGATTTGCAATTATATTAACCGGTGTGACACTAGGTACTGCAGGCTATGATTACGGCTTTTTAGCCGAAATGCGTAAGCCATCAGTGCCACACCACTTTCTTTTGTTCTATGTTGCTGCCAACTTCCTTGGAAAGTTTGTTTTAACCAGGATGTGAATAAAGTTTGGATTTTGACTATATTGTGGCGGATGCTTATTTTCTTTTGCCTATTGCATCGCCAGTTTATCCGCTACACACAGCTTGCTGGGGGAGGTGTGAGTAGGTGTTCTACTGCCATTGGAGGAGATGACCCGATGATGAGGATGGGCGGAACAGAGTGACGAAAGAGCAATGACAGCAGATCCATGAGGACGCTAGCCACACCAGTGAAGACCTGTGAACACGCGGAGAGGCAATACGTTTATGCCAATGCCCATTAGAAGTAAGCAGAAGTCCGGTAAGAGAGGCCATAAGGCTAGTGGATTATAATGGACTATAAGTGTATTCTGGGTATACTTATGCTCTTGGCACCAAAGCACTTTATTATATGAACTGTCACTTACTGCCGCACTTTATTGCATCGCATTAAATGCATTAGACACCTTAAACTGTACATTGCATATTTGCACTAATACTTCGGAAACAATCCAGGGTTTCTTTTTGATAATATATTGTGGCCCTTTATATAACGCACATGGTAAGAGAGAAGGGAAGAGAGGGCGTGTGTGTGTATCATTTACATGAAGCAGAGGGTAAGAGAGAAGGGAAGAGAGGGCATGTGTGTGTATCATTTACATAAAGCAGAGGGTGAGAGAGAAGGGAAGAGAGGGCATGTGTGTGTATCATTCACATGAAGCAGAGGGTGAGAGAGAAGGGAAGAGAGGGCATGTGTGTGTATCATTTACCTAAAGCAGAGGGTGAGAGAGAAGGGAAGAGAGGGCATGTGTGTGTATCATTTACCTAAAGCAGAGGGTGAGAGAGAGAAGGGAAGAGAGGGCGTGTGTGTGTATCATTTACATGAAGCAGAGGGTGAGAGAGAAGGAAGAGAGGGCATGTGTGTGTATCATTTACATGAAGCAGAGGGTGAGAGATAAGGAAGAGAGGGCATGTGTGTGTATCATTTACATGAAGCAGAGGGTGAGAGAGAAGGAAGAGAGGGCATGTGTGTGTATCATTTACATGAAGCAGAGGGTGAGAGAGAGAAGGGAAGAGAGGGCATGTGTGTGTATCATTTACATGAAGCAGAGGGTAAGAGAGAAGGGAAGAGAGGGCATGTGTGTATCATTTACATGAAGCAGAGGGTGAGAGAGAAGGGAAGAGAGGGCATGTGTGTGTATCATTTACATGAAGCAGAGGGTGAGAGAGAAGGGAAGAGAGGGCATGTGTGTGTATCATTTACATGAAGCAGAGGGTGAGAGAGAAGGGAAGAGAGGGCATGTGTGTGTATCATTTACATGAAGCAGAGGGTGAGAGAGAAGGGACAAGAGGGTGTGTGTGTGTATCATTTACATGAAGCAGAGGGTGAGAGAGAGAAGGAAGAGAGGGCATGTGTGTGTGTATCATTTACATGAAGCAGAGGGTGAGAGAGAAGGGAAGAGAGGGCATGTGTGTGTGTATCATTTACATGAAGCAGAGGGTAAGAGAGAAGGAAGAGAGGGCATGTGTGTGTATTATTTACATGAAGCAGAGGGTGAGAGAGAAGGAAGAGAGGGCATGTGTGTGTGTGTATCATTTACATGAATCAGAGGGTGAGAGAGAAGGAAGAGAGGGCATGTGTGTGTATCATTTACATGAAGCAGAGGGTAAGAGAGAAGGAAGAGAGGGCATGTGTGTGTATTATTTACATGAAGCAGAGGGTGAGAGAGAAGGAAGAGAGGGCATGTGTGTGTGTGTATCATTTACATGAATCAGAGGGTGAGAGAGAAGGAAGAGAGGGCATGTGTGTGTATCATTTACATGAAGCAGAGGGTAAGAGAGAAGGAAGAGAGGGCATGTGTGTGTATTATTTACATGAAGCAGAGGGTAAGAGAGAAGGAAGAGAGGGCATGTGTGTGTGTCATTTACATGAAGCAGAGGGTGAGAGAGAAGGAAGAGAGGGCATGTGTGTGTGTGTATCATTTACATGAAGCAGAGGGTGAGAGAGAAGGAAGAGAGGGCATGTGTGTGTACTATTTACATGAAGCAGAGGGTGAGAGAGAAGGGAAGAGAGGGCATGTGTGTGTATTATTTACATGGAGCAGAGGATGAGAGAGAAGGGAAGAGAGGGCATGTGTGTGTATCATTTACATGGAGCAGAGGATGAGAGAGAAGGGAAGAGAGGGCATGTGTGTGTATCATTTACATGAAGCAGAGGGTGAGAGAGAAGGGAAGAGAGGGCATGTGTGTGTATCATTTACATGAAGCAGAGGGTGAGAGAGAAGGGAAGAGAGGGCATGTGTGTGTATCATTCACATGAAGCAGAGGGTGAGAAAGAAGGGAAGAGAGGGCATGTGTGTGTATCATTTACATGAAGCAGAGGGTGAGAGAGAAGGGATGAGAGGGCATGTGTGTGTATCATTTACATGAAGCAGAGGGTGAGAGTGAAGAGAAGAGAGGGCATGTGTGTGTATCATTTACATGAAGCAGAGGGTGAGAGTGAAGAGAAGAGAGGGCATGTGTGTGTATCATTTACATGAAGCAGAAGGTGAGAGAGAAGAGAAGAGAGGGCATGTGTGTGTATCATTTTTCTTGAAGCAGAGGGTGAGAGAGAAGGGAAGAGAGAGGGCGTGTGTGTGTGTATCATTTACATGAAGCAGAGGGTGAGAGAGAAGGGAAGAGAGGGCATGTGTGTGTATCATTTACCTGAAGCAGAGGGTGAGAGAGAGAAGGGAAGAGAGGGCATGTGTGTGTATCATTTACATGAAGCAGAGGGTGAGAGTGAAGAGAAGAGAGGGCATGTGTGTGTATCATTTACCTGAAGCAGAGGGTGAGAGAGAGAAGGGAAGAGAGGGCATGTGTGTACACCATTTACATGAAGCAGAGGGTGAGAGAGAACGGAAGAGAGGGCATGTGTGTGTATCATTTACCTGAAGCAGAGGGTGAGAGAGAGAAGGGAAGAGAGGGCATGTGTGTGTATCATTTACATCAAGCAGAGGGTGAGAGAGAAGGGAAGAGAGGGCATGTGTGTGTACACCATTTACATGAAGCAGAGGGTGAGAGAGAAGGGAAGAGAGGGCATGTGTGTATATCATTTACATGAAGCAGAGGGTGAGAGAGAAGGGAAGAGAGGGCATGTGTGTGTGTACCATATACATGAAGCAGAGGGTAAGAAAGAGAGAAGGGAACAGAGGATGTGTGTGTGCCATTTATATAACGTACATGGTAAGAGAGAAGTGTGTAAGCACTATGAATAAGAAGCAGAGGTGAAATAGAATAGAGATTGTGTGTGTGTGTAGTATTTTCATGAAGCAAAGGGTGAGAGAGAGAAGAGAGGGTG
Source organism: Bombina bombina (assembly GCF_027579735.1). Taxonomy (NCBI): domain Eukaryota; kingdom Metazoa; phylum Chordata; class Amphibia; order Anura; family Bombinatoridae; genus Bombina; species Bombina bombina. The sequence goes on along the minus strand of NC_069502.1, from coordinate 802,867,416 downwards.
TGTGTATGTACTATTCACATGCACCAGAGGATGAGAAAGAAGAGATGGCATGTGTGTGTATCATTTACATGAAGCAGAGGATGAGAGAGAAGGGAAGAGAGGGCATGTGTGTGTATTATTTACATGAAGCAGAGGGTGAGAGTGAAGAGAAGAGAGGACATGTGTGTGTATCATTTACATGAAGCAGAGGGTGAGAGAGAAGGGAAGATAGGGCATGCGTGTGTATCATTTACATGAAGCAGAGGGTGAGAGAGAGAAGGGAAGAGAGGGCATGCGTGTGTATCATTTACATGAAGCAGAGGGTGAGAGAGAGAAGGGAAGAGAGGGTATGTGTGTGTATCATTTACATGAAGCAGAGGGTGAGAGAGAGAAGGGAAGAGAGGGTATGTGTGTATATCATTTACATGAAGCAGAGGGTGAGAGAGAAGGGAAGAGAGGGCATGTGTGTGTATCATTTACATGAATCAGAGGGTGAGAATGAAGAGAATTGAGGGCATGTCTGTGTGTACTATTCACATGAAGCAGATGGTGATTGAGAACAGAGGGCATACTTTTTTACATACTTGTGCACGATTTCCCCATAGACATCAATGGGGAGAGACGGCTAAAAAAAAGCCTAACACCTGCAAAAAAGCAACGTAAAGGTCCGTAACGCAGCCCCATTGATTCGTATGAGGAAAGAAAAAGTTATGTTTACACCTAATACCCTAACATAAAAAACACGTCTAAACACCCCTAATCTGCTGCCCCTGACATCGTCGACACCTACATTACACTTACTAACCCCTAATCTGCCGCCCCTAAGATCGCCGCCACTATAATAAACATATTAACCCCTAAACCTAACCCTAAGTCTAACCCTAACACCCCCTAACTTTATTATAATTAAAATAATTCTAAATAAAAATTACAATTAATACCTAAAATAGGTAATAGTTACATTGTAGCTATCTTAGGTGTTATTTTTATTTCACAGCTACGTTCGTATTTATTTTAACTAGGTAGACTAGTTAGTAAATAGTTATTAACCATTTACCAGCTACCTAGTTAAAATAAATACAAATTTACCTGTAAAATAAAACCTAACCTGAGTTACACTAACACCTAACATTACACTACAATTAAATAAAATTAACAAAATTACAGAAAATAAAAAATATATATATATCAACTATTTAAACTAATTACACCTAATCTAATAGCCCTATCAAAATAAAAAAGCCTGGGGGCGGAGCCAGACGCCATAGCGATAGGTCGCACAGAAACAGAGCTCCTGCAAAATATTTTATTCTATGGCTTTCTTATGAAATCCAAGTATCTTACTTTTGGATTTTTATTTACTACAAAGGAGGAATTTAATCTTTAGTCTGTGATGCCTCATTTCAATCTTTATTGCACCAGCTAAACAAACATTGACTTTCTTTTTGTGAGTCCACGGGGAGGTCTAGCCTAGAGACCTATATATACATTGTGGAGCTCTCAGCGTAATCCAAGGAACTTGCAGACTGGGCTACTATTTTATGAATAAGGCACAGACCACAGTCAACGGAGATCCAATTGAACTACAGTCCAGGATCCTCAGGAGGTGGTTTCTGACACTCAGTATGGAGCCCCATACCCTCCTACAGGCAATCGGTTGTGCGCTGCGACGTCACCAAGAGAATTTTATAGCTCAGATTGAGGCCGCATTTCATCTCCCTATCTCCTATACTCCTGCCAAGATCATCGAGGACAACGCTACTAACGAGCCTTGCGACAGCATTGTTCTGGGTCCCCAGCAACTACCATCCCGTAACACATTAGATCCCCAAACACAGAGGCGCATCACCTTATTGATGAAGGACTGGCATCACCCGGTGGCCATTGCAGGCCTATTTCAGGACGCTGCAACAGATTTGGACTCTGCCGGCATATATCTGACAACGGAGAGGTCTCTGACTTCACGGAGGCTGTTTGAGAAGGCAAAGAACCAGGTATTATGCGGGAACTTCTTAGATCTTTGCGGCAGCATTGAGGTACAACTGTGCTGGGTCCTTCAGAACTTAGTTTCTGCAGTAGCATGGCGACCATTGGTGGGGCTCATAAAACAAGCTCAAGATGTTTCTTGTGGCCTCAGGAGAGAAATCGGATAATACAGGAATACCCTTTATGCTCACTCTGGAAGGACCCTGTGTGGACACTGGCTCTTTAAACAAGACATGTGTGGGGTAAACTGAGTGTTTGCTATCACATTTTATTGGAGAACTATTATCTTAAATATGTTATACATCTTGCATAGGGTGGACTGTTTCCTCTCTTTACTTAAAGTTAGTTTTTCAGCTTGCTTACATAGTATAATCACACAGATTCTAAGGTACATACTAATATTATTATTGTATTTTATAAAAGCTCTAAGCTGAGCTGCCTAGGAAGAACATATTTGCAGGTTCATTAAATGCATATTGAAGAGTAATGTATTTTATAAGGGGCCTAAGCCGAGCTGTTCAGTTGGAATACATCTGCAAGCTCACTAGATGCATAGTGGGGAGTTCTATCAGAGTCTGCTCTGTACATTATTATAGGTACACTATTTGTTGTCACTAAAACACTGGTTAATAAGTCTGCATATATGTTAAGGGGTGGCAGTATTATACTATAGCCCCCTGTGATATTCTGATGGACTAAGAAATGGTTCTGAGCCCATTTAATAAACGATCTTCACATATGTTAGCCACATTAGATTCTAAACTAACTACTTCACCTTATGTTTTTTCTTTTTGCTGCAGGGCATAGGGCCCATGCTTCTGTGGCAATTTTGCCTTTGTTTCACTACCTACACAATAATGCTTTGTTTTACAGTTTACATGCCTGAGGCTAAATATTGACTAGTTTATGCCTAGTTGTGTTACATTCATATTCTGTGGCTTTATCACGTCTTCCCTTAACCACTGTCTTTATATCTAACCCCACTAGTGTAGCTACAGCCAAAATCATCTAGAGGCTATCCTGTGGCCATAGCTGGACCCAAGGCAGTCCCATATAGTTGTGTTACATTCATATTCTGCGGCTTTATAACATGTCTTCCCTTAACCACTGTCTTTATGGCTGTCCCATATAGTTGTGTGCACCCTGAGATCACCTTTGCGCCTTCACGTGACCAACAACTTAAGCATTACTACTGACCAAATGCAGGCTGGACCTGAACTGGCGCCTCAACATACAGTCCCTCTGCCTATACCATTTACATGGAGATGCATAAACTCCTATTCTCTGTACCGCCTTAAAGCCTTAGGGTTCACTATTCTGGGCAGTCTCGGCTTACGCTTTGTTTTATTATAACCTGTTTATCTTGAGTCAGGATGTAGTACCTTATTTTGTATTCTTTGGACATGTCCGACCCTCTGATATGTCTTGTTTATTGCTATTGTTATTGTATTATATTTGTATTGCATCTCATAATCTATTGTTACGCCCGCAACTTTATTGGTCTGTGCGGCCTTGTCTCGCAATGTGTTATGTATGCCTGGTGCAGGTCTGACCTACACCTTCCCTGTATATGCTACCTATCATATTTACTTATAACCTCCTCCCCTCCCTCCACAATATACCTCCTAGCTTAGGAGGGTTAACTATGCGGCTTCTCTTGCCTATGCCGCGTTTTCACAACTTTCACTACTACCTACAAATTAAGTTAAAGTTTTTTAATTCAAAACTACTGTTTATCATTCTCTCTATAGATAATCTTAGCATAATGGGTCCTTGAGTGGCCCAGGGCAACTTGAGAGAAGTTTATTCTATATTTTATTATCTTGTATTCTTTGAAAAAAGGTTTCAGTTTCTATTGTTTATTACTAAAATTACTGTGATATCTGTCATCTTGCAGGAAAATAGCTGATTGTCTAACTTTGTATAATATTCATGGACCCTGCTTCATTGGCATAATTGCAGAAAATGTGTTTTTGAACTGATATACTATATGTCTTTATAATTTCTGTACAGTATATTAACCTCAATAAAAATATATATAAAAAAAATAATTAAAAAAAAAGCCACCCCCCCCAAAATAAAAAAAACCTAGCCTAAACTAAACTGCCAATAGCCCTTAAAACCTTTTTGCGGGGCATTTCCCCAAAGAAATCAGCTCTTTTACTTGTAAAAAAAAATACAAACACCCCCCAACAGTAAAACCCACCACCCACACAACCAAACCCCCCAAATAAAATCCTATCTAAAAAACATAAACTCCCCATTGCCCTGAAAAGGGCATTTGGATGAGCATTGCCCTTAAAAGGACATTTAGCTCTTTTGCAGACCTAACTCTAAGCTAAAAATAAAACCCACCCAATAAACCCTTAAAACAAACCTAACACTAACCCCTGAAGATCCACTTACAGTTTTTGAAAACCGGACATCCATCCTCAACAAAGCCGGGAGAAGTCTTCATCCAAGCGGCAAGAAATCCTCAACGAAGCCGGGAGAAGTCTTCATCCAGACGACAAGAAGAGGTCCTCCAGGCGGGCAGAAGTCTTAATCCAGACGGCATCTTCTATCTTCATCCTTCCATCTTCATGACATCCGGCGCGGAGCATCCTCTTCTGTCGATGGATCTTCAAGAATGAATTCTCCTTTAAATGACGTCATCCAAGATGGCGTCCCTTGAATTCCGATTGGCTGATAGAATTCTATCAGCCAATCGGAATTAAAGGTGAAAAATGCATCAGCCAATAGGATTGAAGCTAATTTCTATTGGCTTATTGCATCAGCCAATAGTATTTTTTCACCTTTTATTCCGATTGGCTGATAGAATTCTATCAGCCAATCTGAATTCAAGGGACGCCATCTTGGATGATGTCATTTAAAGGAGAATTCATTCTTGAAGATCCATCGACAGAAAAGGATGCTCCGCGCCGGATGTCTTGAAGATGGAGCCGCTCCGCGTCGGAAGGATGAGGATAGAAAATGCCGTCTGGATGAAGACTTCTGCCCGCCTGGAGGACCACTTCTTGCCGCTTGGATGAAGACTGCTCCCGGCTTCGTTGAGAATGGATGTCCGGTCTTCAAAAACTGTAAGTGGATCTTCGGGGGTTAGTGTTAGGTTTTTTTAAGGGTTTATTGGGTGGGTTTTATTTTTAGCTTACGGGTTGGGCTGAAAAAGAGCTAAATGCCCATCCAAATGCCCTTTTCAGGGCAATGGGGAGCTTAGGTTTTTTTAGATAGGATTTTATTTGGGGGGGTTGTTTGTGTGGGTGGTGGGTTTTGTTTGTATTATTTTTTTTACAGGTAAAAGAGCTGGTTTCTTTTGGGCAATACCCCGCAAAAGTCCCTTTTAAGGGCTATTGGTAGTTTAGTGTATGCTAGGGTTTTTTTATTTTGGGGGGGCTTTTTTATTTTGATAGGGCTATTAGATTAGGTGTAATTAGTTTAAATATTTGATAATTTCTTTTTTATTTTGTGTAATTTAGTGTTTGTTTTTTTGTAATTTAATTAATTGTATTTAATTAATGTAATTTAGTTAATTTTATTGTAATGTTAGGTGTTAGTGTAGGGCAGGTTAGGGTTTTTTTTACAGGTAAATTTGTATTTATTTTAACTAGGTAGCTAGTAAATAGTTAATAACTATTAGTTATATTGTAGCTAGCTTAGGGTTTATTTTATAGGTAAGTATTTAGTTTTAAATAGGAATTATTTATGTATAAATTGTAATTTTTATTTAGATTTATTTTAATTATATTACAGTTAGGGGGTGTTAGGTTTAGGGGTTAATATATTTATTATAGTGGCGGCGATGTTAGGAGCGGTAGATTAGGGGTTAATAATTTTATTTTAGTGTTTGTGATGCGGGAGGGCCTCGGTTTAGGGGTTAATAGGTAGTTTATGGGTGTTAGTGTACTTTTTTTTTTATATTTTATCCCTCCCTTTCCCTTCCTTTTTCCTTTCCCATTTCTCGTCCCCCTTTTCCTTCCCTTTCCCCTCTTTCTTCCCTTCCTCACTCTTTTCCTTCCTCTTTTCTCCCCCCTCTTCTCCCCTTCTGTTCTTCCCCCCCCCTTCTTCCCTTTCTGTTCCCCCCCCTTCCTTTTCCACATAAGAATCTATTTAATTACCTTCAAAGCTGTGGGATAGATTGGGGTATGAAGTAATGTTATGGGACACACAGTGTGCACCTACAGTCCTTAAGTGATCATAGTTGAAAGATAAATCTCCTCTCCTCCCTACCTACCTTATCCACTCTCTCCAGGGAGGGGAGAGCAGGCCTCGAGTGCACTACTAGGTGTCCGTGTACAACCAACCCATCCACCCAAGTGTACAGAAGAAAAAAAAAACAGGCAAATAATACAAGCAAAATCAGAAGCGGCATTCCTAAAATCCCTGAGGTGTCCCTAGGTAAGAATCCCACCTGACTGGAAGAGCTAGAGGAGCCAAAAATAAAGAGCAAAAAGCATGTCAATACATAGCAACTCGCACATGGCATTCCTATAATTTCTAAATTATCCCCGATTATGAACCCCCCCCATCCACACAGGCAAAAGTGGTCTTAGGCATGAAATATGCATCATAAAGTTATAAACGTAGTGCGTGCGTATGAATTCTGTAACAAATTTCCAAACGACATTTGCTAAACAGTTCATTGCTAAGGCATTACAAATAGACAGATGATAGACCAGTCCATCTTGCTTAAAACAGACTCTCCTTGATAGGACTAATTGGTATAAATACCAAGAGCAGGTTAGACTGGCCCGTAAGCTAGAGACCTGGAAAGAAAAATTATCAATACAGTACTTATGATAATAGCAGAAAAGGCAAGCTTTGACTTATCTGTCCAGGAACACTGCTGGGATAAAAGTCTCGGGTGGGAGGATCCATAGTAGTTCTGAGTACACCAGGCAGAATAATATGATCCTTTTAGACAAACTGACATGTTGACTTGCAGCCTAGGCAGGTCGCAGCCAATCCTCACCGTGGCCCCCCTCAGGCCCTGGTTGTACTGGAGCTACTGCTATATTAGGTGGCCTAATTTGCAGACCAAAGGCTTGGTTGAAAGTAGGAAGATCAGCAGGTGTCTTGAAGATAGCTGTTGTGCCGTCCTTGGATGCAATTATGCAGGTGGGGAATCCCCATCTATATTGAATTTGCTGCTCCTTGAGCTTAGAGGTAATGTAGCGCAAATCTCGCTGTTTCTGGAGAGTCGCTGGACATAGATCTGTGAAGACTTGAATTTCCGTGCCCTCATATAGGAGGGGGTGCTTGTTCCTGGAGTGCCGGAGGATGTCCTCCTTATCTTTGTATGATAAGAGCTTGATAATGATGTCCCTAGGTGGGGCTCTAGCTGGTGGTCTAGGCCTGAGCGCCCGATGGGCTCTTTCCACTTGGATCTCAGCTGCATTAGGGGCATTTTTGAGAAATTTAAATAACTCTTGGATGTATTGACCTATTTCAGGCGGGTTTACTGTTTCAGGCACTCCTCGAAGCCGCAGGTTGTTCCGCCTGCTCCTATTTTCTAAATCCTCAATTCTGTTAGTCAGGTTCTGGACTGTTGCGTCTTGAGATTGTATACAGTTAGCCTGATGTTGAAGGTCTGAGCGTATAGTTTCTTGCATTTCCTCCACCTGAGAGACCCTGTGATCTACTGCAGCTATGTCCTTTTTTAATTCTCCAAACATGAGTTTAACATCTATCATAGCCTCTTTTATATAATTTTTTAGAAGATAAATGCTTAATATCATCTTTAGGGACGTAGCCAGGTTGCGAGGGTTCTGAATTAAGTGTCTGTGCGGCGGTTGTTTGTCTGCTAGATTCAGAGGAATCTCTATTTGCGCAGGGGACTGTTTCAGCTGAAATTAGATAGCTCTCCATGTTGGTGGATTGGGAGCCCTTAATTGGCTTTGCTATCCGTCTGCTAGACATCCCCAAACAATAAGCGATGTGAGCTGTCAGGAAATACCTCCCTATACCTCTCAAATATGGTGATTGCAGCTCCAATATCTGTGTGGCAATAGGTAGCCGCTGTCCAAAACTGTTGTGTACTTTGCTTTCCAAATCGTTGCTGCAAAGGGGCATAAAGAGGGTCTTCTCCTCCAACAAACAGGATAAGCCTACTTGGCTTCCCTTTATTATCTGTGTATTTTATAGTACTGCAGTACAAAGTCTATACTACACTTATGTACTCTGAGTCCTTTATAAGAATTCGCCAGCCCCCATTAACCAGTCATAGAGATTGATTTAAAACTTCTTTTTTGTTTTGGTTTCCCTTTTAAGATTTTAAACAAACCAAAGGAGGCTGCAACAGTACTGCAAGGTCCGTGCACCTTAAGCGCTGTATGACTCACCCTCTTCTCCGGCGCCTATGAGTACCACCGTCCGTCTGCAGAAAACTGCTTTGGCGCTGGTAAGAAGTCTGCTCGAGCACTTGCTGCGACCTAAGTTGATCACGGCCCAAAGTAGCGGTCCACTACAAAGCCACCTGAACCGCTTCTCTGCTGGTGCTATATAATCCTGGCCAAACGACCCTTCAGCAAGTAGTCGTGTTTGATATCCGTTATAACAGAACCTCAGTCCCAGTGATTATATTGCTGCCGTTTTCCCAAGCGTGGCTCACCTTGTTCCGGTACAGGCCTCACTGCGCAGTATAGATATTAAGCACCCAGTTCAGTCTGGCAAGTCCAAACGGCGAGGTTAGATGCTCAATTCGTTCAGAAGCGCATTAGAAAGTTTTATCCTGGTTCCAACAAGCTGTGGGTTACTTAATCCCTGTCATAAGAGTTTTGAGGCTTCAGAGCTCAATCAGTGTGCGGCCATCAGCTAGCGTGGCCAAGCTCCGCCCCTGTTAGTGTACTTTTTAACACTTTAGTTATGAGTTCTATGCTACAGCTTTGTAACGTAAAACTCATAACTACTGACTTTAGATCGCGGTACGAGGTATAGGCTGTACCGCTCACTTTTTGGCCTCCCAGGCAAAACTCGTAATACTGGCGTTATGGAAGTCCCATTGAAAAAGGACTTTTTGAAAGGTGCGTTAGTTAATTTGCGTTACGGCCAAAAAGGTGTGCGGTACAGCTATTTAGACAAGACTCGTAATAGCAGCGGTAGGTGAAAAAGCAGCTTTATGAGCCATAACGCTGCTTTTTCACTCATAACGCAAAACTCGTAATCAAGCCGATAGTTATTTATAGGTTGAAATAATTTCAGAATCTGAGTTTTCGAACTGTGAAGCTTATACCATAGATCACTCACCTGTACAGACATCTAATGGCTGAATATTCTGTACAAGGTCTCCATGTGATCCTGTGTCTAGATTTTCATCACTGTGGCCTGTTAGTTCTAATAAAGAATAAAATTAGGTTTTTGGTTAAATGGATTTAAAGGGACATGAATCACAAATGTTTTTTCTTTCATAACTAAAATAGAGCTTCACTCTCTTGGTATCCTATGTTAAAGAAGAAGTAATGCATTACTGGGAACTAGCTGAATGCACTGGTTAAACCAATAACATGAGGCATTTATTCAACAAAAGATACCAAGAGAACAGAATAAATGAGATAATTGAATTAAATTGGAAAATTGCTTAAATGGATAGATTTAGCCACCAATCAGCAAGTGCTACCCAGGATCTGAACCAAAAAATGGTCAGTCTCCTAAGCTTACATTCCTGCTATTCAAATAAAGATACCAAAAGAACAAAGACAAATAATGATAATAGAAGTAAATTAGAAAGTTGCTTAAAATCACATATTCTTTCCGAATCAAAAAAAAATAAATAAAAAAAATATGTGGGTTTCATGTCCATGTGCAGTTATCTCACACACACACACACATCTGATTATACAGTAATATTATTATTATCATTTATTTGTATAGCTCCGCCAAATTCCGTAGCGCTGGGTACGATAGGGGTATACAATGACAAAGATTTTTTATAAAACACAAAACATAACAAAATGAAACAAATCTGGTACAGGAGGAAGAGGGCCCTGCTTCAGAGAGCTCAGTCTACAGGTTTAGGGTGCAGAAACATAAGGTTGGGGTAGCTTGTTACATCGGTTGTAGTTGCAGCAGTGAGTCAGGCAGTTCATGTATTAGTTTGGTTCGAATGAGGGGTGGAGAAGAGATGGTACGCCTCGCTGAAAAGGTGGGTTTTCAAGGAGTGTCTGAATCTATACAAGGTTGGAGACAGTCTTATGGAGCGGGGTAGAGAGATCCAGAGGACAAGAGCAGCACGTGCAAAGTCTTGGAGGCGGGAGTGGGACGTAGAGTTAACAGGAGTGGAGAGACGTAGGTCAGAGGTTGATTGAAGAGGACGGAATGGGAAATATTTCACAATGAGAGAGGAAATATAGTTGGGAGTTAGACTGTTAAGTGCTTTGTAAGTTAGGGTTAATACTTTAAATTGTATTCTGGAGTGTATGGGGAGCCAGTGTAGAGACTGGCAGAGCGGAGCAGCTGATGTAGATCAGCGACTTAGGTGGATGAGTCTAGCAGAAGCATTCATAATAGATTGGAGGGAGGAGAGGCTGTGTTTTGGGAGGCCATTTAGGAGATTGCAATAATCAATGCGTGACAAAATGAGGGAATGAATAAATATTTTTGTAGTATTTTGGAGTAAGGAAGGGACGAATTCTGGAAATGTTGCAAAGGTGTGAACGGCAGGATTTGGCAAGTGCTTATATATGTGGGTTGAATGTGACCTCTGAGTCTAGGTTGACCCCAAGACAGCGGACCTGGGGTGAGGTGTTGAGAATAGAGTCTCCAACTGTCAGAGAAATGTCAGGTGTTGGATGTCTCGAAGGGGGGGGGGGGGGGAATAAGAAGCAGCTCAGTTTTGGACAGATTGAGTTGGAGGTAGTGTGAAGACATTCAAGAGTAAATTGCTGAGAGGCAGTTGGAAATCTGGTTGAGTAAAGAGGGAGAGATATCAGGAGAGGAAAGATAGATTTGGGTATCATCAGCATATAAGTGGTACTGGAATCCAAAAGGAGACTATAAGTTTTCCAAGGTAAGGCTATATAGAGAGAGAAAAGCAAGGGGCCCAAGACAGAGCCTTGTGGTACTCCAACTGAGATAGGCATAGGATCACAAGATATGTTGTTAAAGGAAACCGAGAAAGAGCGGTTTGAGAGATATGAGGCAAACCAGGAGAGGGCTATAAGAATTTTATGTTTGCAACGGGTCTGTCTTCAGGTCCATCATTTACATAATTAATTCATTTCAGAGTTCAGAGATCTGAGTTTTAATCCCTTAACGACCAGCGTTGTACCCTGTATGACGCTGGTCATTATGCCCTTAAGGACCAGCGACGTACCCTGTATGTCGCTGCAGTCCTGGGCTTTTCTCTGCTACAATCTCGCTAAAAATAGCGAGATTGCACTATTTCTGCATGAGTGGGGCACTGCAGAAAAAGATTTTCAGAGTTAATCTCTCTGCACCGGACAGCGGTTGTGCCGATCATTGGTGGGTGGGAGCCACAGCAGGGAGGGCGGCCCATCGTCCATACGTGAGCGTGCAAGGTGCCGGGGTTTGGGAGCATGCGCAATCATCAATCCACCAACGAAGGAGGGAGCCAAAGGCGGGAGAGGGAAAAGGGAAGAAAAAAATTGGAAACAGATCCAGGAGGGGGTAGGGTATTGAGGGGGGGAAGCTACACTACAGAAAATGTTTTTTTTTTAATTTATTTATTTTTATAAAAAAATTTTGTAAACTGGGTACTGGCAAACAGGGTTCAGGGAGGTTGGGGGTAATGGGGTATCCTACACCTCAGAAAACATATATATAAAAAAATTATTTAAAAAAAAACAAAAAAAAAACACAACAACAACAATTGTAACAATCTTGTGACAATTGTGAGGTGGGGGAGGGAAGAGAGCTGATTTAGAGGGATCAGGGGGTGGGATGTGTCAGGTGGGAGGCTGATCTCTACACTAAAGCTAAAATTAGCCCTACAAGCTAACTAATTAACCCCTTCACTGCTGGGCATAATACATTGCAGCGGCATTTAGCGACCTTCTAATTACCAAAAAGTAATGCCAAAGTCATAAATGTCTGCTATTTCTGAACAAAGGGCATCCCAGAGAAGCATTTACAACCATTGATGCCATAATAACACAAGCTGTTTGTAAATAATTTCAGTGAGAAACCTAAAGTTTGTGAAAAAGTGAACATTTTTTTTCTATTTGATCGCATTTGACGGTAAAATGGTGGCATGAAATTTACCAAAATGGGCCTAGATCAATACTTTAGGTTGTCTATTAAAAAAAAATATATACATGTCACAGGATATTCAGGGATTCCTGACAGATATCGGTTTTACAATGTAACTATCGCTACTTTTGAAAAAAAAAAAAAAATGGTTTGGAAATAGTAAAGTGCTACTTGTACTTATTGCCCTATAACTTGCAAAAAAAGCAAAGAACATGTAAACATTGGATATTTCTAAACTCAGGACAAAATTTAGAAACTATTTACCATGGATGTTTTTTGGTGGATGTAGATGCCTAACAGATTTTGGGGGTCAAAGTTAGAAAAAGTGTGTTTTTTTTTCCATTTTTTCATCATATTTTATAATTTATTTATAGTATGGTATCTTTAGAAAGTCCATTTAATGGCGAGAAAACGGTATATAATATGTGTGGGTACAGTAAATGAGTAAGAAACACAGCAAAAATTGAAAAATGGTCTGGTCCATAAGGGGTTAAAATAAATGATGAAGAAAACATTAACAGCAGCTTGTATCATAGATCTGTTACCTGCAGAGACGTCTGATGGGGTCTCCACTGGCTGAATATTCTGTACCAGTTCTGCAGCTCCTGTGTATAGATTTTCATCACTGTGACCTGTTAGTTCTAATAAAGAATAGAATCAGATTATTTTGTTAAATGGATATGAAACCATTTTTTTGCACCTAAAAAAGGCATCTTAATATGTATTCAATTAACAAAAACAAAGCATCTGTTACTTTTTGCATATCAAATATTTACATCTATAAATTAATATTAACATATATAAATGAATATATAACCGATTTAACATTGTTAGAATATATTTAGCATTACTGAAGCCATTTTGTGTAACCACCATTTTAAGATGTGTTTATTATATTTCATTATAATGTAGTTTATTATGCTGTGAAGAAAATATGCTGATGTTAGAAATACTTGTACGTCAACAATGGCCTTGTAATGTCCTTAGCGATGCGTTATCTAAAACTGTTAGTTTCTTGGTATGATTCTTTGTCTTATATTTTACTGTGCCCCTTTGTTCTAACTCATGCTGTGTAACATGTTGTGATTTACGATACGTCATTGTTTAACCCCATATACTGTAACCATTTTCTATAAAAGTATGGTGCGCTTTTTAATAAACAGAACAGTGATTAGACTTTTCCTGGCTGCATGTCTGATTTCTGTTCCCGAGATCTCTTGTCAGGTAACCCATTCAGTTCCAGGTGAAGGTGTAGAATACTACTAAGTGCTAACTGACACCCCCCCTCCCCCCCTTTTAAGATAAGGCCTAACAAACATTAATCTCTCTTAATCCTTTAAATGTGTTATTTTTGTTTATAATCAGATAGCTCATTAGATCACTTGTGATAGAATCACTGTAGATTTACTTTCTGTCAGTCACTGTAGTGTATGTGCATTTCCTGCGTGAAATATTTATTACTAGCTACACAGCGTTACCTGAGCTCTCGTTTCCTAGGATCTCCATAGTCCATAGTGCTTGGCAAGTTTCCATCATGACATCCTTATAAAGCTCCTTGTGTCCCTCTATATATTCCCACTCCTCCATAGAGAAATACACAGCAACACCATCACACTTTATAGGCACCTGAAACACACACAACTCATTCAGCACTGACACAGGGACTGGTTCTGTCACACACTTTTACTGACAGAGCCAGGATAATGTTAATGAGAACATGCAGATACACAGTCAGAAGGTACAATAGGTAAATGCACACAGGGTCAGATGGGTCAGTAAAGGGAGTCACTGTGTATAATGTCACATTCCCCAGCAGTGCTCATGCTCCTCTCAGCTGGTGAATTGCTGCTGTTGGGGGATAATGATACTGAGAACATGCAGAGACACAGAGAGAAGTTAGGAAAACACACACAGGAGCAAATAGGTCAGTAACGGGTGTCACTATAACATGACTTTGATATAATGTCACATTCCCCAGAAGTTCTCACCTCTCTGCTCTGCTGGTGAACGCTGCTGTGGGAGGGACTCTTCTTCACAATGACATATTCCTATAAAATTTATATAAGAGAAAATCATCCGTTTCCCTGGACTAAGAGTTCTTGTTTACTTCTAATTCTCTTTAAATTAAGGGGCTTTCTTCACAATCTTGATCACCACAAAGTAACATAACTGACTGAATTACTTTAAATATGTTCTGTGGTTTGAGGATGCTGAAGACGGAGGACATGAGCTTCAGTCAAAAATAAAGAGCCTTTGGGTGAGGTCTAATTTGGGACAATAGAGTTGAGTCTTTGGTTGATAGGACCATGCTCAACAAATATGTTCAAAAGTTAGGAGCCAGCCCAAGGCACGCACACACACACATATATATATATATATATATATATGTATATATATATATATATATATATATATATATATATATATATTCCTGGAAAAACGTTGCACTCACAGGTCTTTGGATAAAGCAAATAAAATACTTTAATGAAACGTTTTCGGGGAATTCTTCCCCATCATCAGCATAAACACAAACTGCATCAAACAAACTTATATAGAAAGTGCAAATAATCAAACTAATTTTCAAAAAACCTGTGTATGGTGTCCTCTCAGTGTGGTGGCGCCAAACATTGTGTGTGTGGAACGCAAACTGCGTTCCAGTATGTGAACCGGAAGTGCTACGTGTGCTACCCTTTCCGGTATAAACATTATTCAAAGAAGTTAATTTTTATTTTTTAGCAAATGTACTTGCAATAGCTGCCTATTGCTAGTTGCTTCTTATACATTATGTTTGTCAAAATATCAAAGTGTACACAATTTTACATACTCTTTGTCCTGTTTAGTTTGTTAGTTTTATATATTTTTTTAGTTTGTTAGTTTTATATATGAGTACTTAGCATATAACTCATATGGATACCTCAGCAGAGTCCCTATTAGAATAGGTAGAATACAGAGATGGTCTATATAACCCCCATTAAGGGAGACCGCACATTCACCCCTTGATATAGTAAAGATACATAACACTAAGGGGATAACCATAGAGCCATCCGCCTAAATCAGATCCGGCATAGTAAACGGTTCCCATGACAACCAGATTATGACCGCGGGGTCATATACGGAGCCCACACAGCTGATCGAGGGACACATGTAGGAAAATAAGTTGATTGAAATAACATAGCAGGCAACAACAAGATGTTAACACTTATAATAATATACACACGTTTGCTTTAATAGGGTATGATCACACATGTTAGATTGATTCATGCAAACCGTGGTACTCACATAGAGAGGTATATACATAGAACACAGGACAAAGAGTATGTAAAATTGTGTACACTTTGATATTTTGACAAACATAATGTATAAGAAGCAACTAGCAATAGGCAGCTATTGCAAGTACATTTGCTAAAAAATAAAAATTAACTTCTTTGAATAATGTTTATACCGGAAAGGGTAGCACACGTAGCACTTCCGGTTCACATACTGGAACGCAGTTTGCGTTCCACACACACAATGTTTGGCGCCACCACACTGAGAGGACACCATACACAGGTTTTTTGAAAATTAGTTTGATTATTTGCACTTTCTATATAAGTTTGTTTGATGCAGTTTGTGTTTATGCTGATGATGGGGAAGAATTCCCCGAAAACGTTTCATTAAAGTATTTTATTTGCTTTATCCAAAGACCTGTGAGTGCGACGTTTTTCCAGGAATATTTAATACATGTTTGCACCCAGGCAGATGACCACTGGAGGGTAACACTGTACACCGGATGGGATTATATATATATATATATAAAAATATATTCACTAATACAATAAAATACAGTTATAATACTAATAATAAACTCCATTTTCAGAATACTGTGCAAATCAAGAGAGCTGCATGTTAATTTGCAATGAAAGATTAAAACAAAATCCAGCTAGAGCATTATAAATCAATAATAAATATAAAGGCAGCTTGAGACTCATTTCTGCAAAATAAAAACAACAGTCTGCTCTAAATGACAATCTTTAAGAGCCATATATTACATATCACCAGCGTTACACTTTCAGAATGAAGCAGCTAGAAGGCAGAGCAGTTAGCACACTGTACTGTACATCTATATACTTGCAGTCCTCTCTGGTCAGATTTTAAAACGTAGCTGTGGAAGTTTGATTCCCCCTACTACACTGAGGAGAAACAGCTGGTAGAAAAGGGAGAGGAAGTGAATGTAACGTTGGTTGGTAAGACAGGAGTTGCAGCTTTATCTCAGGGTCTCTGTGTACTCTGACACTGGACACAGCAATACTAGAAACAACTTGTGATGTCCTGTTTTATGCAGGAACTTATGCAGTGTTCTTAAATTAAGGGTTTGTTGCTCTTTTAATGAATAAAACAGGCAGTATGATTTGAACTACCTGTTAGATCACTGGTGAGACTTTTACTGATAGAAAACTTCGTAGATGCCAAACAGAAGCAAGGAATATTTGGGTAGAAACAATTGTTGCAATATAAGTAAGGAACATAAAGCAAACAGTTCAGAAATAAATGATAGAGGTAATATGTATTTTGATACACTTTGTGAAAGCGTCAGTAATTGATTCTTGTTGTAGCAATGTTCAGATATGGCTTCACGCACTCACACATAAAATATATACATCACAGACAGACTATGGTAATAACCGGTAGATTCAGCAAGGTAATGCGGATGTTTTCCAGAGAGTGACAACGTAAGAACAGATCCTTTGTAAATGGATTAAATATTACCTTAAGTTTGAAGAGAGCGGTTTTACCTCTGTGACCGGTATACAGCTTCAGTGAGAGTGCGGCTTCCAGACGCTGCAAGTAGATCCGGTGCTCCTTGATTCAGTTTGTTTGTTAAATTAGAATTCCGGTAGAATGAGAGAATAACTTTGAAAGTAAAGTGTACAACAAAAGATCCTAGCTTACTACTCCTGTTCAGAGAGAAAGAAATCAAAGTAAGTTAGGTATTTTCAAAAGTAGAATCACAGCAATAGGGATGCGGTCAAATAAGCTGCAAAGAGAAAACAATTTTCAGGCAAGTAATGATGGTTCAGGTGTGCCTGATATAGGGTGGAGGAAAGGTAGGCGGGATATACCTTAAAGGTATATCACACACTCCCCCCGCTAAGGGGTCCCCCAATTCACGAGAGGGATGGCTTCAAAGGATACCTGCGATGAAAAGATCTAATTAAACGGGGAGCAGAAATGTCAGTGCTACGATGCCAAGAATTGTCCTCAGGACCAAAACCTTTCCATTTTAATAAGTACTCTAAGTGATGATTCTTGATCCTAGAATCTAGAATATGTTCCACCTCAAATTCATCGTGGTCATCTATTTGTAACGCAGTTGGAGTCTGAAGACTGGATTGTACAGTAGAAGTATAAGGTTTAATCAGAGATACATGTATAGTGGGATGAATCCTATAAGCTGCAGGAAGAGTTAAACATACTGTCATAGGGTTCAAAATTTTATTGATTACAAAAGGTCCAATGTATTGGTTTGCCAATTTCTTAGAGGGTACATGAAGTTTTAGATTCTTTACAGATAGTAACACTTTGTCACCCACTTTATAGACTGGACTGGGTCTGTGACGTTTATCATAATAAGCTTTCTGGTAATTCTTTGCGTCAGATAAATGTTTTTTGACTAGGGCTAGTCTTGCTTCTAGTTGTAAAGAATAGTCTTTAGCAGCTGGTGAGTTTACGTCAGTTTTAGATAGTGTCAAAGTTGTCGGATGATAGCCATAGGTTACATAGAACGGTGTCATTTTTGTTGAAGATGATACTGAATTGTTGTAAGAGAATTCCGCCATTGATAAATAATCTATCCAATCATCTTGCAAATGGGAAATGTAACAACGAAGATATTGTTCTAATGTTTGGTTTAGTTTCTCAGTCATCCCATTGGTTTGGGGATGGAAAGCTGTTGAGTATCTTGGTGTAATTTTTAATAATTTGCATAATGATCTCCAAAAAGATGAGGTGAATTGTGTACCTCTATCTGTTATAATATCAGTGGGTAGTCCATGAAGTTTCACTATGTGGTTAAGAAAAACATTAGCTGTAGTAAAAGCTGAAGGTAACCTTTTTAGGGGTATAAAATGTCCCAACTTTGTTAGATGATCTATTACAACTAATATAGTGTTAAAGTTCCTTGATTTTGGTAGCTCTACAATAAAGTCCATCGAGATCATGGACCAGGGTTTATCCGGAACTGGCAATGGGGTCAACAATCCGATGGGCCCTTTATGATCTATTTTATTTCTAGCACAAATGTCACAGGAATTGACATAATCTTGAATGGTTTGATTCATTTGGGGGCACCAAAAGTTTCTTCTTGTTTTTTCAATGGTTTTTTGTATTCCGGTATGACCGGATAAAGGTTCGTCATGAGTGTGTTTCAATATTTGTTTTCTTAATGAACTGGGTATATACACAATTGATTTGTATGGTTTATCAAACCAGTATTTAAGTTTTTGTGACAGGATTTAGGTGTATTGGTTTCTTTTTCTTGTGCCCTTTTAATCTCTTCGTCTAGAGGTGTTAGGGCTCCAATAAATTTTTCGATTGGTACTATTGGAGTCATGGTCTCTTGAGGTGTCATTTCCTGTACTCTGGATAATGCATCAGCCTTGGTATTCAGACTTCCTGGTCGGTAAGTGATCAAGAAATTGAACCTATCTAAGAATAAAGACCATCTTACTTGTCTGGAAGTTAGAGTTTTACTTTTCTTCAAATATTCCAGATTCTTATGATCTGTGAAGATTTTAAATGGTTTTTGTGTACCTTCCAGTAAGTGCCTCCATTGTTCGAGGGATACTTTGATAGCAAGGAGTTCTTTATCTCCTATACTATAATTATTTTCTGCAGGTGTGAATCTTCTTGAATAATAAGCTACAGGAAATAATTCTGATTTGTTGTCTACTTGTTGAGATAGAACTGCTCCTATACCTGAACTTGAGGCATCTACCTCTAACACATATTGCAGCTCAGGATCTGGCATGTGTAAAATGGGGGCTTTGGAAAATTGCCCCTTTAAGTAGTCAAAAGCTAATTGGGCCTGTTCGGTCCATTTATATCTTTGTTTCTTACTAGTCAACTGAGTTAAGGGCTTTACTATATCAGAAAAGTTTTTTTATAAACTTTCGATAGTAATTGGCAAAGCCAATAAAACGTTGTAGTGCACGAACTGATTTTGGTGTAGGCCATTCTAGTACAGATGAAACTTTATCTGGATCCATTTGGATCCTGTTAGGAGTTATTATGTATCCCAGGAATTTGATTTTGTTAACATGAAATAAACACTTTTCATGTTTGGCATATAACTTGTGTTCCTTCAATCGCATTAAGACCCAACGTACATGTCTTTCGTGTTCCTGTTCTGTCTTGGAATAAATTAGAATGTCATCTAAATACACTATAACACAAATATCCATTAAATCTCAGAAGATTTCATTAATAAAGTGTTGGAAAGTGGCTGGAGCATTGCTCAATCCAAAAGGCATTACATTGTATTGGTATAACCCATATCGAGTCCGAAAAGCGGTCTTCCATTCGTCACCTTTCTTCATTCTGATAAGGTTATATGCCCCTTTTAAATCTAATTTAGTAAATATTTGTGCTCCTTTTAACCGTTCTATTATCTCTGGTATTAGTGGTAATGGATACCTGTTTTTTATGGTTATGGAGTTTAAAGCCCTGTAATCAATTATAGGCCTTAGAGTGCCATCTTTGTTTTTTACCAAAAACATGCCTGCTGCAGCAGGGGATGTGGAGTGAGATATAAATCCCTTTCTCAGGTTGTCATCCAAATAGGACCTTAAATATACTAACTCATCTTGTGATAGAGGATAGATCTTCCCATGCGGTATTGGTGACCCTGGAATGATATCTATAGGGCAATCGAAGCTTCTGTGGGGTGGTAAATTTTCTGCTTCTTTCAAATTGAAGACCTCTGCCAAATCCTGATATATCCCTGGTATCCCTGTCTCAGATGATGAAAGAATACTATGAGGGTAACAGGTGTTTAGGCAATATGTTGAGTCTAGTTTAAGTTTTGAATGTTCCCAATCTATTTTAGGATTATGTTTTTGCAGCCAACTATATCCTAAAATAATAGTATGTAGTGATATGGGGATCACATCAAATGTAATATATTCTGTGTGCCCATTGTTTATCATTGTGAGCAAAGGTATTGTTTGGTGTGTAATGGGTCCCTTATTTATTAAAGTACCATCAATTGATTTAACAAACACAGGGTTCTGCTTGCAAACCAGAGGAATTTTATTATTTACAATATATACAGAATCAATGTAGTTCCCAGATGCACCTGAGTCAATCAATGCCTTGGAGTGTATATTTTCCTGATCCCACTGCAAAGAGAGAGGTAAAGTCAATTGCATTGTATCTGAGATATGATATATGTTTTGATAACCTGTTTTCTTACCCTTCTTTTGGCTTTGTAATGAAGGACAGCTTGAGACGTTATGTTCTTTTTGTCCACAGTATAAACATAAGTTTTCTAATCTTCTTCTCATTTTTTCCTCATTACTTAGTGGCCCCTTGATAGTGCCTATCTCCATAGGGGTTACACTACCTTGATGTTTCTCAGATGTTGTAGTGTAGGTAACCTGGCGCCTGGGTATTGTGTCTGAAGTGAATCTCTCTGCTCGCCGTTCCCTGAGTCTTCTATCTATGGATGTGCTTAATTTTATAAGTGCTGGAAGAGTATCAGGCATTTCCTGGCGAGACAGTTCATCCTTAAGGTTTTCAGATAGGCCCAGCCTAAACTGATTCTTAAGGCTAACTTGGTTCCATAGTGAGTCTGTTGCCCACATTTGAAATTCAGTTGTGTACTCCTCCACCGTGCGCTTACCCTGTTTGAGTGCGCGTAGTTTAGATTCTGCAGTGATTTGTGTATCTGTGTCTTCATATAAATTAGACATAGCTTGAAAGAAATCCTGTAGTGAATCCAAAATTGGGTCATTATTTTCATAAAACCTGTTAGCCCAGGTTCTAGGCTCTCCCTGTAGAAATGAAATAGTGGTGCAAACCCTGATGCGGTCTGAATAATATGTGCGGGGTCTCATGGTAAAAAGAAGTTTACAAGCAGTCTTGAAATCTCTGAATTCATGTCTTTTGCCAGTGAAAGGTTGAGGGTATTGAATATGGGGTTCAGGTACATCAGTACTTTTATGAGACATATATTCTTTAACAATAGCTTTTAATGCGGTATTATCTGCTTGTACTTCTGTTAAACCTTGTGCAAGATAATCTAATTTTCTTTGTATGTTAGAGAACTCAGTTTTAATTTCATTTGCATCCATGATATCAAAGTTTTGTTTACCAGTAACAAACCCTTAGAACACTGTGGCCTGAAAATTATGTGATGTCCTGTTTTATGCAGGAACTTATGCAGTGTTCTTAAATTAAGGGTTTGTTGCTCTTTTAATGAATAAAACAGGCAGTATGATTTGAACTACCTGTTAGATCACTGGTGAGACTTTTACTGATAGAAAACTTCGTAGATGCCAAACAGAAGCAAGGAATATTTGGGTAGAAACAATTGTTGCAATATAAGTAAGGAACATAAAGCAAACAGTTCAGAAATAAATGATAGAGGTAATATGTATTTTGATACACTTTGTGAAAGCGTCAGTAATTGATTCTTGTTGTAGCAATGTTCAGATATGGCTTCACGCACTCACACACTCATTCATAAAATATATACATCACAGACAGACTATGGTAATAACCGGTAGATTCAGCAAGGTAATGCGGATGTTTTCCAGAGAGTGACAACGTAAGAACAGATCCTTTGTAAATGGATTAAATATTACCTTAAGTTTGAAGAGAGCGGTTTTACCTCTGTGACCGGTATACAGCTTCAGTGAGAGTGCGGCTTCCAGACGCTGCAAGTAGATCCGGTGCTCCTTGATTCAGTTTGTTTGTTAAATTAGAATTCCGGTAGAATGAGAGAATAACTTTGAAAGTAAAGTGTACAACAAAAGATCCTAGCTTACTACTCCTGTTCAGAGAGAAAGAAATCAAAGTAAGTTAGGTATTTTCAAAAGTAGAATCACAGCAATAGGGATGCGGTCAAATAAGCTGCAAAGAGAAAACAATTTTCAGGCAAGGAATGATGGTTCAGGTGTGCCTGATATAGGGTGGAGGAAAGGTAGGCGGGATATACCTTAAAGGTATATCACACAACTACAGCAGACAAAGTGAGGCGCAGTTCCAGGCCCCTTATGCTATAACAGTAAGAAGCACATAGAAACCAGGAGTACAGCAGAGTACTTGGTACCTAGGCAGACTGACACTACAGGGACATGAAAACTGCACAGCCCAACAGTACCTATGACTGCAACTCTAAAATAAAACCACCAGCAGTCAGCAGCACTTTAACTAGTCTTCTTGTACACCGTTAATAAGGGAAAACAGCAACACCGGCACCTCAGAGACCCAGCAAATGGTGCAGGGAGGGAGCAACACAGATGTAGGCAGAAAATACCCCACCTATACTAGCACAGGATCAGCTTTTTACTGAGCTGGCATTCCTCCTCCTATTATAAGCACCGCTGTTCCATCATTAATTTGGGGAGGTGCAGGTCTAGTTTTTATTTGCCATATGAAAAATGCAGTGCATACTACACACTCCCCAGCCTAAACCTTGACAAGCACACTAAACGCCACCAAAGCATTGGCTTCTTCTTAACATTTATTAACATGTTGTCTTCACTCTTAGCCACACCAGTAATTGCAGATTTTACCCACCCCTGAAGGATGAGCATTTTACAAAAAACATTGCCTCAAAATGATCCAGCCACACTGGGGAATTTTTTTTAGGTGTGTCTGGTGGTAGCCGGCAGCAGGAAGTGGCGGGCACCCTTGGGGATCTCGGGAGCTCCAAACCAGGGTGCCAGGCCCTAATTTTCAGTTGCCAGTTGCGCCTCGGCAAGCACTGTGACAGAAAGTTCGTGGGTTGCTGTAGTCCTGCAAGGTAGCACTTGGTAACTAATGTTCTTTATATATTTTTTGTTTTGTTTTGGGTATTATGCAGTGGGACCCTTGAATTTTTGTTAATGATGGCAGGGTCATGCAGAGGAGTACTAGGGCTGTTTAGTTTTACAGTGAAGGATTGTATATGCGCCCCTGGGTGCTGGGGTGGTTTTGCAGTGAAGGGTTGTGCAGGGGACCCTGGGTTTTAAGGGATGTTTTACAGTGGATAGTTGTGTAGGGGTCCCTGGGTGCTAAGGGAGGTTGTTTCATTGATTGTTGTGCAGGACCCACTGGGTGATTGGGGAGGTTTTTCAGTGGATAGTTGTGCAGAAGACCCTGGGTGCTGAGGGAGGTTTTTTGATGGAGGGTTGTGCAGGGACCCGTGAATCCTGGAGAGGTGCAGTGGATAGTTGTGCAGAAGAATGGGCTGGTAATAGAAACTTTGCAGTGGAGAGTTGGTGCAGGGGTCCCTGGAGAGGTGCAGTGGCCCCTAGATGCTAGGGGGGATGAGGGAGGGTTGTAAAGGGGACCCTGAGTGCTGGGGGGTATGCAGGTGGCCAAGTTCATGTAAGCATTAATAATATAGGTCTGGTGATCAGAAGCAGCACTCACCTCTCCGGTCAGCAGGCAGATGATGCCCAGGGCCTGACTCAGGAACTGCTCTGCCATCTGCTTTCTGTAACTGTTCATCTTGACTCAGATGTTAGAAATGTGACCCCTGCGAGAAGGAAAGGAAGAAGCAACAAAAGAGAGATGGGAAACAGTCAGAGCTTTTACTGTATTTATATTATGGTAAAGCTATGATTATGTGATTTAAACATGTTTATGTCACTTATGTACAATATAATACTGCACATGTGACCAGCTGCATGTAGAGCAGATAACACATACAATGTGACAATCTTTATACAGCAGGTTTATAAAACGTTATGGAGGTGACATATTTAATGAGCCATCAAAAATCATGAGAAGCAGACGGTGAATGTGCACAGCAGAAGTTATCTCCCACTGCAGCACACAAGTGGCGCTAATAAAATGTGCCCCAGGGCTGGGTGAAATTCCCTGTAAACTTTGGCCAGGAGAAGTGCGAGAGTTACAGCAGTATCAGGTCAGCCATTCAATTACAGAGCCACCGGGTGCTTCAGCGGTGCACGTGCTGGCAGTGACCTGCAGAGGAGCTTCCAACACTGAATTCAGCAACAAGAGTGAGAGCTCTGCTTTCAGCTGCTGGACTTAAGCTCCTCCCTCTGTTGCTTTTCTTTAATTTGCGTTTCGGTATCTGACCCTCACTAATTAGCCACATGTGACAGGCAGTGCTGTATCACCAGTCTGCCCATTCAACCTTCCTGCTTGAGGAGACAACTGTAGGGTACAGCAATTTCACATACGTCACAAACTGCACAGCAAACTAAACTTAACATAAACGTGCTGCCTCATACAATCTGTAGGAAACCACTACCTGTATTGCTCTCTTTTATATAAGTAGGATTTGTTACTTTAGATCTTGTTTCAACTCTACTGTAACTAAGGCAGGGACATAAGCTATAAATGAGTCCCCTAGAACCCGCCTAATTACCCTAAAAATAATTGTATTCCAGTACCCTCCCTTTTACCTCCCCTCCCTCACTCAGTCCCCCTTCTCAGAATCTCTCTTCCTCACCCACAGCCCCCCTTCTAATCCTCTTAGCCCCCCTTTCCCTCACAGAGCCCCCTCCTCATCCAGTTCCCTACTTAACCGTTCAGCTCCCTTCTCCCTTACAAAGCCCCTCCTCACCCAGCTACCTTCTTAACCTTTCAGCTCCCTTCTCCCTTAATACAGCCCCCTCCTCTCCCTCTCAAAACCTCTCTCCATCACATACAGTACCCTTCTCACACTTTTCCACCACTCTCCCTCACACAGCCCCCTCTTTACTCTGTTAGCAACCCTCTTCCTCGCTCATCCTCACTCTCTCAAACACACACAGACCATTCTCACCCTCTCAGGCCCCTCTCCATCATACACCCTCTCAGCCTCCCTCTCATAGCCCAGCTTTCTTCTCACCATTTCAGTCCCCTCTTCTTCACACACAGCCCTTTCTCATCCTATCAGTCCCCATCCTTACCCTCAAACAGCCCCCTCCTCACCTTCTCAGAACCTCTCTCCCTCACACACAGCCCTTTCTCACCCTCTCAGCCTCCTTTCCCTCATTCACCCCCCTCACCCACTAACAAACAGTCTCTCTTTACACTCTCAGCTTTCTCTTTAAAGGGACACTGAACCCAATTGTTTTCTTTTGTGATTCAGATAGAGCAATTTTAAGCAACTTTCTAATTTACTCCTATTATCAAATTTTCTTCATTCTCTTGGAATCTTTATTTGAAATGCAAGAATGTAAGTTTATATGCCGGACCATTTCTGGTGAACAACCTGGGTTGTTCTTGCTGATTGGTGGATAAATTCACCCACCAATAAACAAGTGCTGCCCAGGTTTATGAATAAAAAAAATAGCTTAGGTGTCTTCTTTTTCAAATAAAGATAGTAAGAGAACGAAGGAAATTTGCTAATAGGAGTAAAATAGAAAGTCACTTAAAATGACATGCTCTATTTGAATCACGAAAGAAATAAAATGGGTTCAGTATCCCTTTAACACAGCTCCCTTCTTAACATCTAAGCCCCTTACTTACCCTCTCATCTTCCCTCACTCGCACACAACTCTCTCATCAACTTCTTAGTACCGGTCTACCTTACACACTGCCCCCTTTCAGCCCCCCTCTCCCAGACCCTCCTCACTTTCTAAATTCCCCTCTCCCTTACACAGTCTCCTCCTCTCAGCCCTTTTCTTTCTCACACAGTCCCCTCCCAACATCTCTCTTCTTCACTCTTAGCTCCTCCTTACCCTCTCAGCTCTCCTCTCCCTCACACAGCCCCCTCCTCACCCTCTCAACACCTCTCTCCCTCAGTCTAAGCTCCCCCTTACCTTCCTCTCCCACACAGCCCCCTCCTTACACTTTCAACACCTCTCTCCTTCATGCTCATCTCCTCCTTACACCTTTAGCCCTTCTCATCCTCTAAACACCTCTTATTACTCACTCTCAACTCCCCCTTACCCTCTCAGCTCTCCTCTCCCTCACACAGCCCCCTCCTTACCCTCTCAAAACCTCTCTCCTTCAGTCTAAGCTCCTCCTTACCCCTTTAGCCCTCCTCAAATTCACACAGCTCCTCCTCAGCCTCTCAGCAGTTCTTTCTCTCACTCTCAGCTCCCCCTTACCCAGCCCCCTCCTCGTGCTCTCAACACCTCTCTCCTTCACTCTCAGCTCCCCCTAACCCCTCCTCTCCCACACAGCCCCCTCCTCACCCTCTCAACAACTCTCTCCTTCACTCTCAGCTCCCCCTAACCCCTCCTCTCCCACACAGCCCCCTCCTCACCCTCTCAACACCTCTCTCCTTCACTCTAAGCTCCTCCTTACCACTTTAGCTCTCCTCATCCTCACACAGCCAACCTCGCCCTTAGCTCCCTTACCACTCCTTTCTCTTACACAGCCCCCTCCTCAACACCTTGCTCCTTCACTATCAGCTCCCCCTTACCTTCCTCTCCCTCTCACAGCCCCCTCCTCACCCTCTCAACACCTCTCTCCTTCACTCTCAGCTCCTCCTTACCACTTTAGCCCTCCTCATCCTCACACAGCCCCTCCTCACCCTCTCAACACCTCTCTTCTTCACTCTCAGCTCCCCTTACCCTCCTCTTCCTCACACAGCTCCTACATCACCCTCTCAACACATCTCTCCTTCACTCTTAGCTCCCCCTTAACCTCTCAGCTCTACTCTCCCTCACACAGCCCCTCCTCACCTCCTCAACTCTTAGCTCCCCCTTACCCCTTTTGCCCTCCTCACACAACACCTCTCTCCTTCACTCTCTGCTCCCCTTACATTCCTCTCCCTCACATAGCACCCGCCTCACCTCTCTCCTTCACTCTTATCTCCCCCTTACCCTCTCAGCTCTCCTCTCTCACACAGCATACTCCTCACCCTCTCAACACTTCTCTCCTACACTCTCAGCTCCCCTTATCTTTTAGCCCTCTTCTAACTCACACAACACCTGTCTCCTTCACTCATAGCTCCCCCTTACTCTTTAAGCTTTCCCTCACACAGCCCCTCCTCCCCCTCTCAACACCTCTTCCCCTCACTCTCAACACCTCCTTACCCTCCCACAGCGCCTCCTCGCCCTCTCAACACTTCTCTCCTTCACTCTCAGTTACCCCTTACCCATCCTTTCCCTTACACAGTCCCCTCCTCAACCTCCTTACCCCTTTAGCCCTCCTCATCCTCACACAGCCCCTCCGTACCCTCTCAACAACTCTTTCCCTCACTCTCAGCTCCCCCTTACCCATCCTTTCCCTTACACAGTCCCCTCCTCAACCTCTTAACACCTCTCTCCTTCACGCTCAGCTTCCCCTTACCAGTTTAGCCCTCCTCATCCTCACACAGCCCCCTCCTCACCCTCTCAACACC
Organism: Bombina bombina; assembly: GCF_027579735.1. NCBI lineage: Eukaryota > Metazoa > Chordata > Amphibia > Anura > Bombinatoridae > Bombina > Bombina bombina. Next base: position 802,839,755 of record NC_069502.1, on the reverse strand, counting down.
TCTCTCCTTCACTCTCAGCGCCTCCTTACCACTTTAGCCCTCCTCATCCTCACACAGCCCCTCCTCACCCTCTCAACACCTCTATCCCTCACTCTCAGCTCCCTCTTAACCTCTCAGCTCTCCTCTCCCTCACACAGCCCCTCCTCAACTCTCAGCTCCCCCTTACCCCTTTAGCCCTCCTCACACAACACCTCTCTCCTTCACTCTCTGCTCCCCCTTACATTCCTCTCCCTCACATAGCACCCGCCTCACCTCTCTCCTTCACTCTTATCTCCCCCTTACACTCTCAGCTCTCCTCTCTCACACAGCATACTCCTCACCCTCTCAACACTTCTCTCCTACACTCTCAGCTCCCCTTACCTTTTAGCCCTCTTCTACCTCACACAACACCTGTCTCCTTCACTCATAGCTCCCCCTTACTCTTTAAGCTTTCCCTCACACAGCCCCTCCTCCCCCTCTCAACACCACTTCCCCTCACTCTCAGCACCTCCTTACCCTCCCACAGCGCCTCCTCACACTCTAAACACTTCTCTCCTTCACTCTCAGTTACCCCTTACCCATCCTTTCACTTACACAGTCCCCTCCTCAACCTCCTTACCCCTTTAGCCCTCCTCATCCTCACACAGCCCCTCCGTACCCTCTCAACACCCCTTTAGCTCACTCTCAGCTCCCCCTTACCCATCCTTTCCCTTACACAGTCCCCTCCTCAACCTCTTAACACCTCTCTCCTTCACGCTCAGCTCCCCCTTACCACTTTAGCCCTCCTCCTCACCCTCTCAACACCTCTATCCCTCACTCTCAGCTCCCTCTTAACCTCTCAGCCCTCCTCTCCCTCACACAGTCCCTCCTCACCCCCTCAACACCTCTCTCCTTCACTCTTAGCTCCTCCTTACCACTTTAGCCCTCCTCATCCTCACACAGCCCCTCCTCACCCTCTCAACACCTCTATCCCTCACTCTCAGCTCCCTCTTAACCTCTCAGCCCTCCTCTCCCTCACACAGTCCCTCCTCACCCCCTCAACACCTCTCTCCTTCACTCTTAGCTCCTCCTTACCACTTTAGCCCTCCTCATCCTCCCACAGCCCCCTCCTCACCCTCTCAAAACCTCTCTCCTTCACTCTCAGCTCCCCCTTACCTTCCTCTTCCTCACACAGCCCCCTCATCACCCTCTCAACACCTCTCTCCTTCACTCTCAGCTCCTCCTTACCATTTTAGCCCTCCTCATCCTCACACAGCCCCTCCTCACCCTCTCAACACCTCTATCCCTCACTCTCAGCTCCCTCTTAACCTCTCAGCCCTCCTCTCCCTCACACAGTCCCTCCTCACCCCCTCAACACCTCTCTCCTTCACTCTTAGCTCCTCCTTACCACTTTAGCCCTCCTCATCCTCACACAGCCTCCCTGCTCTAGACTATCACCATGAAAGCTTCAGACAATTTCTATAAATTAGACAGCGAGAAAAAAAAAATATTTCTTACTATACAAATCCAAATCTCCCCCTATCTATCTTAAACAGTTATATAGGAGTCATTTTTTTTTCTTTTGCCTCCTCCCTTTCCTCTTTCTTTCCCCCTCCACCTTCCTTTCCTAACCTCTTCCCCTTCCCTCTTCCCCCTCTTTCTCTCCCTCCTTGCTACTTCCTAACTTTCTTTCTTCCTATCTCCTTTACTTCCCTTCCTCTATTTCCTCTCTATTGAGTCCCATTTCTCTAGGTCTAGCCTTCCACTTTATTTTATAGACCTAATGACCCTTTTTAAACATCTTCTCCCTTTCAATGTTTTTTTTTTTCCTCCCCTCCTTTCCTTTCTTCTTCATTTCTCTCCTTCCCTTCCCCCCTTCTCCTCTCTCTCTCTCCTTTCCCTCTTCCTTTCTCCTTTCCTTTACTCTAATTGCTTCCCGTGGCAAACATCCATATCTAATATTGGCATATTTTTGGTATATATATCCTTAAAAAAAAAAAAAAAAACATCCAAACAAAAATATATATATATATAAATAGATAGATAAATAAGATAGAAAAAGACCCTACCCACCGCCTCACCACCCGCCACTCCTCACTCAACCCCGACTACCATTTATGGCTCTGAATCTAATACCATTCAACTGGAAAGATATTCCGTAGAATTAGTTGTTCAAATTCCTCAGTTTTATGATAATGTGATGTCAATATAAATTGAGTTGAGATAGGATAGGATAAAATGACCCTCAACCATTTAACAAAAAAACCTCTAACTTTTTTTTATCAGATGTAGGTATTATGAGAAATTGTTCAAACAGTATTTGGTGAAAGATTGAGTGCGTGAAACTTTCAATTGAAGGACCTACTTTATTTTTCCAGTTTTTCAAAATTAGACTACGACCTACCAGATTAGCAGTGTTAATTAAATTATTATTCTCTCTGTCTACTTGAAGTTTCAGTCTACCTTCTATTTTGCGGGTAAGCCAGTACTCTACCTTAGCCCAAAACTGCAAGATATTAGGACAAAACCAGAAGCAATGCAGCTCTTAACCTCTCAGCCCTCCTCTCCCTCACACAGTCCCTCCTCACCCTCTCAACACCTCCCTCCTTCACACTTAGCTCCCCCTTAACCTCTCAGCTCTCCTCTCAACACCTCTACCCCTCACTCTCAGCTCCCCCTTACACCTTTAGCCCTCCTCTCACTCACACAGCCCCTCCTCACCCTCTCAACACATCTATCCCTCACTCTCAGCTCCCTCTCCCCCCCCTCAACACCTCTCTCCTTCACTCTCAGCTCCTCCTTACCCCTTTAGCCCTCCTCTACCTCACACAACACCTCTCTCCTTCACTCTTAGCTCCCCCTTACCTTCCTCTCCCTCACACAGCCCCCTCCTCACCTCTCTCCTTCACTCTTATCTCCCCCTTACCCTCTCAGCTCTCCTCTCTCACACAACATACTCCACCCCCTCTCAACACCTCTATTCCTCACTCCCAGCTCCCCTTACCCTTTTAGCCCTCCTCTACCTCACACAACACCTCTCTCCTTCACTCTTAGCTCCCCTTACCCTCCCACAGCGCCTCCTCGCCCTCTCAACACCTCTCTCCTTCACTCTCAGTTCCTCCTTACCCCTTTAGCCCTCCTCATCCTCACTCAGCCCATCCGTACCCTCTCTACACCTCTTTCCCTCACTCTCAGCTCCCCCTTACCCATCCTTTCCCTTACACAGTCCCCTCCTCAACCTCTTAACAACTCTCTCCTTCACTCTCAGCTCCCCCTTACCACTTTAGCCCTCCTCATCCTCACACAGCCCCTCCTCACCCTCTCAACACCTCTATCCCTCACTCTCAGCTCCCTCTTAACCTCTCAGCCCTCCTCTCCCTCACACAGCCCCCTCCTCACCCTCTCAACACCTCTCTCCTTCACTCTCAGCTCCTCCTTACCACTTTAGCCCTCCTCATCCTCACACAGCCCCTCCTCACCCTCTCAACACATCTATCCCTCACTCTCAGCTCCCTCTCCCTCACCCCCCCCCCCCTCAACACCTCTCTCCTTCACTCTCAGCTCCTCCTTACCCCTTTAGCCCTCCTCTACCTCACACAACACCTCTCTCCTTCACTCTTAGCTCCCCCTTACCTTCCTCTCCCTCACACAGCCCCCTCCTCACCTCTCTCCTTCACTCTTATCTCTCCCTTACCATCTCAGCTCTCACACAGCATACTCCACCCCCTCTCAACACCTCTATATTCCTCACTCCCAGCTCCCCTTACCCTTTTAGCCCTCCTCTACCTCACACAACACCTCTCTCTTTCACTCTTAGCTCCCCTTACCCTCTAAGCTCTCCCCTCCCTCACACAGTCCTTCCCCTCACTCTCAGCACCTCCTTACCCTCCCACAGCCCCTCCTAGCCCTCTCAACACCTCTCTCCTTCACTCTCAGTCAGTTCCCTCTTAACCTCTCCTCTCCCTCACACAGCCTCATTCAAAGACCTCAATCCTCTATTCATCATACAACCCCAATCCTAACTCACACATCAGACAACAGGGGGGGGCTCTGTTAGCTCTCACGCTGCATCCTGTGTTACACACAGCTGATAACTCACAGCACAGCTGAGCTCACGTACAGAGTATAACACTGATTTGTTAACGCGATCCCTTTCAGCTAAGGTATCAATGATGTCACGGCAGTCACGTGACCGGACCGGTCCTACAGCTGGATGGGATCTAGCTGCTACTATGGTAGCATAAGCATTACAAGAAAAGAAGACACATTAGTAGCTTTGCTTTGTGTAAGTGCTTTATATCTGTATTTATTGTACTGAATTAGTGCGTGTGAGGCAGAAAGAGCATCTCTATGCTGTTACATATATGTATATAACATACAGGAGAGCAGGCTGTGTATATGATTTATAGCGAGAATCTCAAGATCATTTAAATCTATATTTACTGTACAGAGAAGGGACTCTGTGTGTCTGAGGCAGAGTGAACCTCTGTATAATATTATACATCTGTATATAAGGTAGGGCAGGTTGCTATTGTGAGGTAGAGGATAACTCCCTATAATATTATACATCTGTATATAAAGTACTGGTCAGGGTTCTCTTGTGAGGCAGAGGGAAAATCCCTATTATATTATATATCTGTTTATGTACTGGGGAGGGTCTGTGTGTATATGAGACAGAGGGAACTGACTATAATATATATGTATATAAGGTACAGGAAAGGGCTGTGAGTGTGAGACATAATCTCTATTTATAATATTATATATCTGTATATAAGGTATTGGAAGAGGGGATGTTTGTAAGGCAGAGGGAACCCCCACTCTATAATAGTATATACCTGTATATAAGTTACTGGGGAGGGGCTGTGTTTGTGTGCGCGTGATGCAGAGGGAACCTCTCTATAATATTATATATCTGTATACTGGGGATAGAATTGAGTCTGTGTATCTATCGTTCAACTAACATTGTATAAGGTACTTGTACTTATGTATTTCTCTGTTTGACCTTCTCAAACTCCCTCCCCCTCTAATAAACAACCCCTGCTCACCCTCTCCACTCTATTACCAGGGTTAAACCAAAAAAGCCTTTATTATAAGTTGTGTGTGTGTGTGTTGTATTACTGTATGTGTATATGTATATATAGATGTGTGATGAGTTTTGGTATAAGTAATATGGGTATATGTGGGTTAGTGTACGCATGTGTGGGGTATACATGTATGCAGATAGATTTTAGGGGTGGAGTTGTGTTTATATATGTGTATAGGTATGTTTGTTTGACCATTATTCTCATATCTCTAATCTCTGTTGCAGGTCTCAGTGTTACACAATATCACTGACATAAACAAGATGAAGAAAAAGCTGCCTGATCAGATCCTGAATCACATTCTGGAGATTCTCTACCTGCTGACGGGAAAGGTGAGAAAACATCATAACGACACCACGGTAACCTCCTGCAGTTACTGTGTAGAGTTGTTCTGGGAATATTTTGATCTAGAAATTCACTTGTGGAGACTGTTATTTCCCAGCAGCCTTTTGTTATTTGTTCCATCATCCCTATACACAGACCAGCAATAGGCAGCTTATGAAGTGATGTCAGGCTTAGGCTAATAAAGAATACACTGGTATTTATATGGTATAAACAGTAGCAATTTGTGCAGAAGAGGAAGCGCTATTGTATAGACTGGCCATAAGCAAGTGTACATATGTCATATATAGATAATTCCCGCTAGCTGGTTAGTCTGCTTACATCCTGTGCCTGAAAACTTAGTTCCATATGTTCTGGTTCATGTTAGATTACATTTTATATTTCTTGTTATTTCTGTATCACTTGGTGCATTTTATCACATGACAATACATCCCCAGTAATACAGGGTGTATCATTGTAAACCTCAGCTCCTCCTGTTGCCTTCATCATTTTGTATTATTTTTACTTAGTGACTCGGTTACCTTTATTTCCTTTTGTTCCCAAAACATTTAATCAATTTATGATATCAACAATCAAAGGGACATTAAACATAAAACTAAATTCATTAAAAATATTTTTAATTATACCTAGTGGTAATTTTATAGTTTATTTTGCCTTTTTTTCTGTAATATATCTCTGCATATTGTGTTTTTTTACTGCACTCAAACATATTGGAATGTGTCCTGCAGGATCCAGTTTGATCCTACAACATGTTACACAGTGTTTGCTTGATCAGTACAGGGGCTCATTTATATTTCCCTAATTAGCTACAGCAAAAATAGATATTTAAGAATCTTCTCAAGGGTTGTGTACTACAAATATTGCTATCAAAATGATTGTTTAAATTGTTATAAAAATGTGTGTGCAGACCTTGTGCAGTGCAGTATTTAATTGCTGATATATTGTGCATAAAAATCTCATCAAAGGGATAGAAAAGTCAAAATCGATGTGTGCACATATGCATTTTAATTTTGAATTGAAAACATTTTGCAATACACTTCAATTAGCAAAAAATGCCTCTAGTAAAAGTTATTACTGTTTATAGCTGCATACATATCCTGTGATTGTCCTATACACCAGTGTTCAAACACCACTTGTTCTCAGAAAGTCAACAGCAGCTTATATGGCACCAACTAAATGTTCACTGATGCAATACACTCAGCTGTCTGAGCAGGCATGGTGTTTAAATCCTGATGCTCAAGCCACATACAGCATATGTGCATATGCAGCTGAAATAGTAATAACTTTTACTAGAAGTATTTTTGCTAATGGAAATATATTGCAAAAACACTTCTTCTACTTTAAATTTAAATGCACTAATGCTCATTTTAATTTTGACATTTCTATCACTTTAACCCCTTAATGACCAACGACGTATGGGGTACGTCCTGCAAAAAATGCAGGTAACGACCAAGGATGTACCCCGTATGTTGTTGGTCTTTGAAAGCGGTGGAAGCGATCCTGATCGCTTCCAGCCGCTTTCATGTTACTGCAGTGATACCTCGATATTGAAGCATCCTGCAATAACAGTTTTGAGCAGTCCGATGCAGACTCTCTGCCCCTCTCTGCCCCTCTCTGCATCAGCCATCGATGGCCGTGTTCGTTGGTGGGTGGGAGCTTATCCAGGGAGGCGGGTGGTCGGCCATCGGTTGAGGAGGGGGGCGGGATCGCGTGCGGGGACATGGTGGGATTCGGTGGGAAGAGAGGGTGGGAATAAAAAAAATTAATCGATCTGGGGGCAGCTACACTACAGAAAATAGTTTTTTTAAAAAAAAATAAATAATGAATAAAAAAACATATTTGATTGCAAACTGGGTACTGGCAGACAGCTGCCAGTACCCAATATGGCCATAATAAAGCAGAGGTTGGGGTTAGAGAGCTGTTTGGGGGGGATTAGGGAGGTTAGGGGCTAAGGGGGGAATCCTACACAGCAGAATAAGGTTTTGTTTTTTGTTTTTTTTAAAAAAAAACTTTTATTTTAGTACTTGCAGTACTTAAAGGGACACTGTAAGTAAATATTTTCTATGCCTGTTACTAACTAACTACCCCAAATACGCTTTTTATCAATAGCATTTCATTAACATATCTCTACCGTATATCAGAAAACTTGCCTGCAAATTTAATTGTTTTCCAAACCCACTCTGTGGGTATCCTTTGCTCTGTACCAATCCGTTTACAATACCTAGGTTTCAAAATGGCGCTTTAAACACAAAGTTATTGGTTTAAGTATTTTGAACATGCAGTGCTGAAAATAGTGGGCAGGATAACGTGACATCATCGGCGAATAAAAGATATAACTTTTAGAACGTTATGAAACTTCGTTTTGGAGAAAATATAGGTCAGTAGGTTTTAATTAATGTTTATTAACTTTAATATGTTAGTTGTTTAGCTTAAAAATTATAACAGAAAGTAATCCTTTAAGATGGCAGGGACAATTGTGGGGTGGGGGAGGGAAGAGAGCTGTTTGGGAGGGATCAGGGGCTGATCTCTGCACTAAAGCTAAAATTAACCCTGCAAGCTCCCTACAAGCTACCTAATTAACCCCTCCCTACAAGCTACCTAATTAACCCCTTCACTGCTGGGCATAATACATGTGTGGTGCGCAACAGCATTTAGCGGCCTTCTAATTACCAAAAAGCAACGCCAAAACCATATATGTCTGCTATTTCTGAACAAAGGGGATCCCAGAGAAGCATTTACCTCCATTTGTGCCATAATTGCACAAGCTGTTTGTAAATAATTTCAGTGAGAAACCTAAAATTTGTGAAATAATTTGTGAAAAAGTGAAAAAAAATTTTTATTTGATCGCATTTGGCGGTGACATGGTGGCATGAAATATACCAAAATGAGCCTAGATCAAT